>NC_134572.1:35612500-35760000 GCF_050947875.1 Dermacentor variabilis | reverse complement strand
TGCTATTCACAGCATGTTTACAGGAGGTATTCAGAGGCCTGGAGTGGGAAGAATTGGGGATAAAAGTTGATGGAGAATACCTTAGCAACTTGCGATTCGCTGATGATATTGCCTTGCTTAGTAACTCAGGAGACCAATTGCAATGCATGCTCACTGACCTGGAGAGGCAAAGCAGAAGGGTGGGTCTGAAAATTAATCTGCAGAAAACTAAAGTAATGTTTAACAGGCTCGGAAGAGAACAGCAGTTTACGATAGGTAGCGAAGCACTGGAAGGGGTAAGGGAATACATCTACTTAGGGCAGGTAGTGACCACGGATCCGGATCATGAGACTGAAATAACCAGAAGAATAAGAATGGGCTGGGGTGCGTTTGGCAGGCATTCTCAAATCATGAACAGCAGGTTGCCACTATCCCTCAAAAGGAAAGTGTATAACAGCTGTGTGTTACCAGTACTCACATATGGGGCAGAAACCTGGAGGCTTACGAAAAGGGTTCTGCTGAAATTGAGGACGACGCAACGAGCTATGGAAAGAAGAATGATGGGTGTGACGTTAAGGGATAAGAAAAGAGCAGATTGGGTGAGGCAACAAACGCGGGTAAACGACATCTTAGTTGAAATCAAGAAAAAGAAATGGGCAGGGGCCGGACATGTAATGAGGAGGGAAGATAACCGATGGTCACTAAGGGTTACGGACTGGATTCCAAGGGAAGGGATGCGTAGCAGGGGGCGGCAGAAAGTTAGGTGGGCGGATGACATTAAGACGTTTGCAGGGACAACATGGCCACAATTAGTACATGACCGGGGTAGTTGGAGAAGTATGGGAGAGGCCTTTGCCCTGCAGTGGGCGTAACTAGGCTGATGATGATGATGATGAAGGCAAAACACTAATTTACGGATAGAGAAGAAATCACCTTTCTATTTAGTGTCCCTTTAGGAAACACTTCTGAGAAAGTGTATTTTAGATGCTTTGCGTCATATGCCGGCAGTCATAGCGCTGTAATATCCGACATTCTAGTGCACATTTAAAGCATTATACGTTCTTCCGCTGTTAGCCTGGTGCCATGTATCACATGCATGTTCCATTAGCCACCGAAACAACATATGATTCACATTTTCGAAGGCATAGAGAACAATTTAAAATTGTGTGCATCAAATAACAGTGGGTCTACGTACATAGCCTGACGTTAGGCTTCCTAGCAGGCAAGCGGCCAGTAAGAAAAAAAAAGAAATAGATTAAAGCCCGCTATTCTCCTAACTATACGAAGTAGTCCCCTTTCATCTGTTTATTTTATGTGATATAAGGAGGTGTTGGCGCACAATTGAAGGCGCCGGCTACTCCTAATCTCTTGAATGGTTCTATCATAAAACTTACAGGGTTCAAGATGATATACCAAATAATCCTTTCCAACAAGTACCAGGATTTGTCACGCAACGTTTTCACAGGAAGACTATGACGTCAAAAAGATATGCTACATACAATACATAAGGTAAGTGTCTCCACAGTTATGTAGATAAGAGTCTCAAAGATACAAACGATACTGTCGCCTAATAACAGTGTCAAGTGTGCGGGTGGTACATACATCGTGTAAATGCATTATCACATATAGTCACAACAGTACAGTCAACATAACATAATTCTCAAACACTTGCATATATACAGCGACATTGAAATGAAGGGAACAATAAAAGCGCTAATAACTTCCAACAATGCCGGTGTCTTCAAGAAAGTCTTCAGTGCTTTTAAAGCGCTCTTCTGCAATGAAGTTGTTGGCCAAGGACCCAAAAGTTTCCTTAAACTGAAACGCCTGCGGTATAAATTAATTAGGGTTGATTTAGGTCGGCATCTTGGTGTGTCGTGATGTGGGAAATCTAGAAGGAGTTGATATATATATATATTCGTCTACAAATCCTCAATCACATTCAGGGGTTTCCGCACGGCCAATTCTGTGTAAGAAATGCTTTGTGTAGACAGTGCCTAGTCTTAATCGATGAATAAGGGTTTCGATAGTTCTGTCCAATAGCAGCAAAAATTTGAATTCAATAAATGGATCAATATGGTATAAGTCCGAGCTCTTAGAATTCTGGTCAAAGCAAGTGTTTCTACACATATTTGAAAGACGTTGTCCTTATAATGCAGCGTAATACATTCTTTGATATTGGGAGTGGAACCGCATCATCTTTGAGGTGTGCTTGTCGTGCTGCTTCATCGGCTGCTGTGTTGCCAGGAATGTTGCGATGTCCTGGTATCCGCTGGAATGCTATTGGGTGTTTCGCTTCGCTTGCCTTTGTGAGGAGTTTAAGTGTTTCGTATATTATACTGTCACTAAATGTTTTCCCTTTTGTGCTGCAGAGTGATGTTAGAGCCGCCTGTGAATCGCTGAAAATTACCCATGTTTGCGCATCTCCTACTGACAATACAAATTTTATCGCACATAGGATTGCGAACAGCTTCAGCCGTTGTGGACGAAGTCGGACGAGATAAACGATTCTTGTTTGTTGAGGTGCGGTATAATGAATGATGAAGTTGAAGAAGTTGCTCTACTGGAGCCATCTGTATAGACATGTGTTTATCCTGAATACTGCATATATATCTGGTAAAGTGCTAGTTGTTGGCCGCTTGAATGGATATGTCTCTTTTTTTAAATATCCCGTCTACTGACAATTCGATTTTTGGAAGTGTAAGCAGCCATGGAGGATATTCGACATCTGAGTTCCAAAATTCATTTCTTGGCAATATGTGAAGATTTTCTCGAATTTCTATATGAACATAACTTCTGTCTCGTTTCATTATGTCTAGAGCCAATGGGTGGCTCTTATGCTGTGCTTGAAGATGGAAATAATGTCGGCATGTTTCTGTAGTTCGCATAACTGGAAATGGTGATTGGCGAGCCTCAGCTATTACAAGAGAGCTAGAAGTCGCTCGTGGAACTCCTAGACATAGGCGTAGTCTTCTAGCTAAAAGTCTTTGAAGTCGCTCTTCTGACGTGTGGGAAAGTCTGTGTGAGATGGGCGCGAATATGCAATTTTTTGTCGTATTAATGCATTGTACACAGTCAGCATGGATGATACTGATCCGCCCCATGATGTGCCTGCAAGTCTGCGAAGTACAGACACTATGGCATTGACCTCGTTTTCGAGTTTTTTTATGTGGGTAGCCCAGGATAGCTGCCTATCAAGTATTATGCCAAGAAATCGATGCTGTGTGACAATTATTAGAGGGTGTCCTTCCAGATTAAGAGTGAAATTTTTAACTGCCTCCGAGTGAAGGGCAATACAGCAGTCTTTGCGTGTGATAGTACCATTCCTCTTTCTCTCAAAAATTGGTTGATGATGTTTATGCCGTCTTGCAATGCCATCTGAAGTAGTTGAGCATTAGACCCAGATGTCCAAATACACACATCATCTGCATACAGTGAGAACTTTAACTGTGATGGCAGTCTTCGGGTTAAATCAGCCATGACGCAGTTAAAAAGGAAGGGGCTGACTACGCTTTCCTGTGGTACTCCCTATTTGACAGTATGTTCAGCACTCTTTCCTTCGCCCGTATGAACAAATATTTTGCGACCTGACAGAAATTCAGAAATCCATCGCAAGGACCTGCCAGACAGTCCAAGTTTCAACATACTTAGCAGAACATGAACGTGACTAACAGTGTCGAATGCCCTCTTGATGTCTAGGGATACCTCTATCGTCATGTTTCCACGTGAACGCTCGTGTTCCACATAGGTTACTATATCTAATATTGCATCCATTGTGCATCTATGTTTTCTGAAACATACTAAGAAGATGGACAGCACAACCGTTTCATTACACCACCATTGAAGTCGCGCGTCAATCATTTTCTCCATTACTTTGCATAAACAACTTGTCAAGCTAATTGGGCGGAAGGATTCAAGGCACAAGGGTGTCTTACCCGGTTTTAAAATTGGTATGATTCGAGCGACTTGCTAAGAGTGAGGTACAGTTTCTTCTATCCATAAATTATTATATATGTCTGAGAGAGCATTTGTAACTGTCGGCCCTCGGTTTCTTAGCATATTGTACGTAATGTCGTCCGGCCCAGCAGCGGACCTTGCTTGACATGATGCAATTGCACATTGAAGCTCGCCTAATATGAAAGTATGATCTAATTGAGGATGTTGGGCCCAGTAGCAAGTAGTAATTTTTTGCTTAACTAACGCTACTGAAATATCAAATTCTGCACATTGCGATGAAAAAGCAGGTCTGGAAATACGCTCACAAAATTCATCTGCAACTGTTATCTCACGCGTGTCCCGAGCTACAGCGAGAGCACGAAATGGGAAGCTCTGTTGTACAGGTTCGCTTAAAGAACGTATTACTAGGAAAATTCGTGGGACAGATGTGTGAGGAGACAGCGTGCCGCAGAAATCGTGCCAGCGCCGTTTGCCTAAATTTTCCATTCGTCCGCTCATTACATTGTGTATTTTCTGAGCGTTTCTGTATGCTTCCAGACTCCCGGTCTGTTGGTACGCTCTTTCGGATCGGCGTCTGATGGCTCTTAGGTGTTCATACTCTCCGTCAACTGCAGCATAATCTTTTGGAATTAGTGCCGTCCTTGTGCATATCTTCATATTATCCTACAAAAATTCTGTAAATCTTTCCACTGTTGCATGCTGATTAATTTGATCCGTTAGGCGGTACCGAAAAGCCTGCCAGTTGGTCAGTCTGCTGTAACGCCTGACGTCATGGTGCATGCTAGGATGATTTACAAGGTTGGGAAAATGATGACTTCATGCGCGTTTCCAAGTCTGTTGTCCATCCCACACTATTCACTAGATCATGTGAACACAGGGTAATATCTATGCTGCTTGAGTAATTATATCCACGAAGAAACGTTGGGGACCCATCGTTTAAAACAGTCGAGTTCCATTTATCTATGGCGCATTCAATAACGTTACTACGTGCATCACAATGATCACTGCCCCAGATGGTGTTGTGTGCATTGAAGTCGCCACATATAAATACAATAGAATGAGCTATTCTGAGGATATCCACTAGCGCTTCTACTGAAATCCGGTTTGAAGGCTGTAGATATAGATTAACCACTGTTATACAGAGCTTGCCAAAGGATACTTTACATGCGATGAATTCCGGGAAGTCTGAATCACTGGACTGAATCTGATAAGATGGTAGGTCCTTTCTGACGCACAGGAGCACTCTGCTAACAGCACCTTGACGAGAAGTCTTTTATATCATATAATTCGAGAGGCGAAAGTCGTCATTGATTCCCGCCTCTTGAATGCAAAGTATTGGCAAGTTGTATTGCACAAGCAGTTTACGAAAATCAGCCCACTTCCTTCGAAGACTGTTTGCATTCCACTGAAATATGGAGACATTTTTGTAGCGGTTATTCATGTACTGCCTGCCGTAGTTTCGGCCCGGATTGTTGACATAATAGGGCTTCTAGAGGCAACAAGGCTTTCATTTCTGGTAAGTTGTTTGCTTCCGGCAGAGCAGATAGAATTGCCTTAAGAGCTGCGAAAAGCATTGGCAAAATCAGTTGTGTCACCGATGCGGTGGTATGTTCACTATTAGCTGGCGTTACTTCTGCTGTAGGTGTGTAAGGTCGCTGAGAAAAATGTGTGCGAATATTGGAGCTTTCTTGTGCATTACATAGTGCCTGTTGTCGTCTGGGTTTCCGTAGTATTGATGCATAAGACTGGGCGCTTGACTGTGATCCTCTTGATTGGTCTTTTGATTGTACTGTTGGTTTTTCTCTTGAGGAGGACTAGCTTGTTGGCTCTCTTGGCTGTGGTGGTTCCGGTGCCCGTTGAGGTGGGTGATCTTGCACTGGAGGAACAATCTCAATGTTTGGGGCGGGTTCATTGCGTCGTGGTTGTCTTCCATGGATTAGTTCATGTCGACGCATTTGGGCCGCTGCCTTTTTCTGAGGGCAGCCTGAGAAGGAGGGGGCATGGTTCCCCGCACAGTTGGCACATTTAGATTGAAGTAGTGACTTGCACTCCTTGTGGTCGTGATCTTCTGAGCAGATTTTGCATCGACGTGTGCTGCGTCAGGTTTTTGCCATGTGCCCAAATCTCTGGAAATTATAGCAGCGAAGTGCTGTTCCTAGGTATTCCTCGACAGGGTGACTGGTGAAACCCAAGTAAATTCTTCCTGGAATAGGGCGATCGTCTCTGAAAGTCATAATCACCGTGTGAAGTGGATGTGACTTTACTGCTCCATCTTGGTGGGAACACCTTATCTGTCTGCGTGCCGATATAATTCCTGCGTCTTTCAAGAAGTCTAGCAGTTGTTCGTCTGCATACTGCAGAGGCACATGTTTTACTTTCCCAACGTTTCGCGCGTATGACTCGGGGATGAAGGGCTTGACTTCCAGGCCGCCAACACTTGAGAGCATCAAAAGGCGTTTCGCTGATGCTAAGGAAGCAACGCTGACACTGAAACTTCCATCTCTGGTCGTCCTGAAAGACTGTACTTTTTCTTTGGCAGCGGAAACTATTTCGGCAGTCACTCGGTTTGGATTGACTTGCCAAAAAGTATACATTCACTTGTTGGGCGAAAGACAACCGGAATGCCTTCTGCTCCCTTTTTCTTATACGTGACCAAAGTAAATAGTGCATCTTCACCCATCTCTTCTTCGTCACTTAGCTCATAATTCGATGTATCATCGTACTTGCTGTCCTCTAGGCGAGGTTTCTTGCTCTCGGTTTCACCGTCAGCCATTATTCCTGAATTCGCTGAAGTTGGTTCCGAGTTGTGGAGAACCAAACGTGCCGGCTTTATGAAGCTTTGTGACGCTTGCAAGGCCCCAGGCTTTTCATTACGGCCTGTAGCATCATTCATATGGCTTGCTACACTTGGACGAGCATTAGGCTCGTCCAAGTCAGGCGCCATACAGGTACGCCATTTCTTCTTTTTTTTTTGAGGACCTGGCCATTACCCTGCCGCTACGGTGGTCGGAAGCCCTTTCATCTGTATTTATTAAAGCTGTCAATCTAATGGATTACTAAACCGGTTTAGGAAATCCCTCGCTGGAAGACTCAAGCTCAGTTGTCACGGCCAGCTCAACATTCTTTTAGAACACGCTATTCTTTGAGAAATAATTTTACACTAAAAAAAAGAAAAGAACTGGAATAACTTTTCATATTATCGCGCAAGAGAACTGCGGCATCAGACATTTTTTTTCGGAGCTCTACTACGCTGTACGGTGCTTCGCGGTCGTACCCACATGCGTGTTTCCTTCATGGTGTGGTTAGTCTTGGCCGCGCTGTTCGTTCACAGTGGGACATGGCACGACGTGAAGTGATTGCACAGTGGAGAGTAATAAGGCACGGACACATTAACACACGAGACAAAAAGAATAAAAATATTATAAAAACAGAGCATTTACACATCAAGGATCTAACAAATGACCATGTAAAAAAAACTATGGACTGCCAGACCCTTAGTGCTTGTTAATGTATACTTCTAGCTGCAAGGGCAAATCACAGTTGTTTATTTGCGCACAGTGAAACATCAAAGCCTGAGCGTTGAAAGGCTATGGATGGCGATATTTTCGGGAAAACAAACGCAGATGCGAAAATGATGTTTTGTTACTACGCAGAGGCGGCAGTGACACTGCACAGGGGCGCATAACGAGCGTAGAGTGCACACGTGCGAAAAACACAGCAATGACGTCCCTTCTGTGAAGAAGAAGAAAGAAGAAAGCACACAAAAGTAATGAACAACGGACACTGTCTTGGTATCTGTGCGTGAATAGCTCCGGGAACATTGTATTGTGAACTATGGATAAAACAAAGAGCTTTTTTTCTTTTGTCCCTTGGACGCGTTTCAACGTCGATTGTCAAGGGCACGTTGAATGAAGAAACTTGAAGATAACTTGCCAAAGACAACTATATACTTATCGAAATACCAATAAGGCGCTTGTGCTGGTGAGGACGGCTTAATCAGTAATTGTTCTTTCAGCATGCCGTGTATATCGCTTTCTACGGACTGCGAGACAAACGGCCGCTGTCCTCACGTGCGCGGTGCCCCTGACTCTCATCCTGTGCGTCATCACGCCTCGATTCCCCGTGCTACAAAGTGACCCTCAGATTTCAAAACAGGTGACAGCTGTCGTGGTTCTCAGTCTATTGAAATAAAGCAGTCGCGGCGCATTCCGCATATTCATTGCATTTCCTATGCGTGCACAGACGACTTGCTGTCTGTGATTACGTGATTCCCATACTACTGCGACGCGGGTGAACTCATAAGTCAGCCAAATCGGTAACCATTGAGGCACACAAGCATGAGCTGTGCTGCTGATGCACGGTACGTTTCATTCAAACCGCAAAAGTTTTCGTAGCTCGGGATCTTCGAAAAAAAAATATACATTTCCGTCGGCGTCAATGCATTTGCCTTCGAATCGAAAGCCACATTGCATACTTCCCAGTGCATCCAGGATAATACTAACCAGAATCACAGAATGATAGTGGCGTTGCAGCAAGCGGGGTTAGCCGGCATGCTTGACCAGGAAATTATTTGCCGTCAGGCTGTGTTCCACGCGGAGTGGCGACGTATTTAAGGAATTTACCTTTTTCTTTTAATCCAGCACTCGAAAAGCTTCTGCGGTCGGCTGTACATAATTTTATTATCTGCATTCCTTAATATTGTCCGCGTTTTTTGAAAAAACGACAACACCATAGTAATAATTTGAAAATTAAGAAAAAAGTTAACATATATGTCGGACAAGGCGACGCGACGCCTGTCACAATACGCGAATCCAGCAGTACAGTCGTCGATGGTTACGTCGATGGTCGATAAACGAAACGAGCTGTGGACGGAATGCCGTGGGTGGCACGAGCAACAGCGTGCTTCAACGTGGCGTTCGTGGAAGTGACATCTCGAAGGAAGCGTGGGGCCTCAATTTATGACTTGGAGTGCGCGCCGCGGACTACTACTCTGCCGAGAGTCACGGGACCCACGGATACAGTGGAGCTACGTCACGACGGATGGAGGCGTTTTTGTGCCGTGCCTTGACCATGACTTTCGCTCGGGAAAACCATGGGTGAAGCTATAGAAGACCCGTGCAGGGAGGGGGCGGGGGGTGGGGATTAAGGAGACTTTAGGGAAGGTTCTTGAGAGATGGATTTCGGAACGCGCCGAGTGCTCATCGTGCAATAATCGGGCTCCATTTAGCCCAGTGTCAGTCTCCACTCACCAGCGACATATCAGGGCTGGCTTACTGAGTAGCGGTCTCCCTGTGTGCATACTTTACATTTAAATGTACATAAATGTTTCAAAATCAATTAGTGAGAACCTTGGCGGATTGCTTCAATTTGCACTAAATTCTCTTTTGTGCGCATAAGGACACAGACTAATTTTTCATGCTTGTGCACACATACTCGCTACAGTGTAATCTGGACATATATATATATATATATATATATATATATATATATATATATATATATATATATATATATATATAGAGAGAGAGAGAGAGAGAGAGAGAGAGAGAGAGAGAGAGAGAGAGAGAGAGAAGAAAGGGGTTAACCGAGGGGCCCGAGGGGCCCGAAGGGAAATTACTTGTGCTTAATAAATGAATAACGAAATAATAAATTAATGGAAATGAAAGTGGATGAAAAAACAATTTGCCGCAGGTAGGGAATGATCCTACCACCTTCGCATTTCGCGTGCGATGCTCTACCAATTGAGCTACGGCGGCGCAGTTTCCCTATCCACTTTCTTACACACACACACACACACACACACACGCACACACGCACACACGCACACACGCACACACGCACACACGCACACACGCACACACGCGCACACACACACACACACACACACACACACACACACACACGCATAGATATATATATATATATATATATAACGAAGCATCCATCCATCCATCCATCCATCCATCCATCCATCCATCCATCCATCCATCCATCCAAAATACCCCCATGGCCCTCATGGCTGAGGGTATTACATAGGGGAGGAGGTACAGGCAATTGATAAAAAATAGAATACGCCACACATCATGTGCCATTAGAATGTAAGTACCAAATACTTTTAATTCCGACAAGCATAAATAAAATCAAAAGAAGCAATAACATGAACAGGGCAGTAGTAAAAAATTATACCAATTATACATCTTCCGAACAGCACCATAAAAAGAAATAAAACAACAACATCTACATTATTACTAGTACAAAGTAAAAAGAAACAGTTCAGACATAATATACGCGTCATTTAAACAGTAGTCAATGCAGACAACAGATTTCAAAACTTATAGGGATCAGTGGCAGTGGAGAGAGAGCATTCTAGTAAATAATGGTGCGCGGTATGAAAGAATGTGCTAAGTAAATCTACGACATGACAAGCGCTAAACATTAAACGGATGCATACTTTATGTACCTTAAACGGAATAGTATACAGCCACAGTATTAGATGGTGACTGTCAGTCACCATTTAATACTGTGGCTGTATACTTTTCAGTTTACTCATTACCAAGTAATACTAGGCAAGCACATGGCCTTTTATGCTGCCAAATGGTTTTTCGCTAAGGCGCGATTTCGAGCTGCAACGGAATCGTTCAACAAAAACAAAATGTACCTACGCACTCGGTCATTGTGTGCCTTGCTATCATCACCCAGTCGCAAAATTTCGCAAAAGTCGCATTTTCGCAGTCGTAAAAATGAAAGTAGGTAACTGTAAGTTGAGTGTTGCTGTCATAGATTGCTAAGTGTTGCTGTCACTAGCTTGAAATAGAAGTACTTTGATAGCACAGAAACAGATATCTGTATTGCCAAATTTTGCAATATGTATCGGCCATGTCTGCTAAATGCTTCGAATATATTGCGGAGAACACACGACCTGCCCGCGTTTTCTCGCGCGCGCGCAGAACTTGGCTTCACCTAGGCTCTTTCAACATCTATGCGCCACAGCGGCTCAGTGGCTGAGACGTGATTCGGAGCGCAATGTTTCGGGTTCGATTCCTGACCGCGCGGAGGCCCAGGCACCGTGTATTGGGTGCATGCTCAAGAGCTTCAACTGTTCGAAATCAATCCGAAGCCTTAAAGTACGGCATTTTCCACAGCTCGTGTGCTGCTTTAGGACGTTTGAACTCCGTACATTCAATGAAATCAATGTTCCCACACAAAAAAAGGGAACTTGGATTGTACCGCGCTTGTTTTTGTCGTAGTGATATAGAGTGACAGTCGTGCATAGAATACGCGAGCGCGTCGTTGACCTCGTCGCTTCTCTGCAGTGTTGCCGATGCTGTACTGTCCAGAAAATAACGAATACCAGGGTGCTTTTACTAGCGGAAAAAATGTGCACTTGGTTCGCATTTTTATTGTTCTTTAGTTCTTGGATCTTCCGTGGATCTTCCGGTCTCTGTTGATAATTTGCTATTGGGAAAATAATGCGCGCCTTGAAAAAAGAGAAAACTAGATTCCGTCTCTGTATGCAGCGACTGCATTTTTTTTCTCTCCAGCCAGCGAGCCTGTTTGCCCGATCGCTATGCGGTTATCGACAGCGCTCCGCTGTCAGACAATACGGGCCGAAGAAACGCGACATGCGATCTGCGTTCACGCCTCCCTGGGCTCACGTGCACGCCTAGAAAGAGAGAGAGGAATAAAGGAGAGAACTTCGTACGCAGCCCTCGCGCGTACACTATAGTTACGCGACCAGCATACTCTGCTGTCTGGTCGGAGAAATTGAGAGACCCACTGCCTGAGTCAGTGAATTTGACGCCGTGAGTGGGCCTTCCAGAAGGCGGTACATAATACCGGTCTTAGGACGCACAACGCCTTTCCAACTCTAAGCTGTCACCAGCAGCCATAGTAAACATTTGGATTCTGAATCAAGTACGCGAGTCTTAATAGGATTGTAGTTTTGCACGCAATACGAAGCAGTGACGCGATAGCTGGCTCAATATGATGATGATGAAGACAACGATGAAGACTCCTGCATTATCGCACTACAAAGAGATATCCTATTGGGAAGTAGCACAAGTTATGTTACGGTTGCCAGCTACAGCGCCTGGCCCGGATGGAATAACAAATGCAATGTTCAAGATTTTCTTTCAAGAAGCTCCACGTGAGCTTCTGAACTTGGTAAACTACTCTGTTAGCAATGCATGGTTTCCACAAGAATGGAAGATCGCTAAAATTATTCCGTTACTTAAAAAGCAAGGGGCATGGTACACTATCGACAACATCAGACCAATTGCGTTGTCATCAAACATAGTGAAACTTATTGAAAGAGTGCTTCTCGGACACATAATAGAGTTTATTGTCGAAAATCAATTGTTGCGTCCTTGCCAAATTGGATTTCGATCTGGCTATTCAATATGGCACGGGCATGTAGACCTTGAAAGTCGAATTAACATCGCCAGACAGAAAAAGCAATACGCGGCTTTAGTTACCTTAGATATATGTAAAGCCTATGACAGCATTGAACACACAATTTTAACAAATCGGTTACAGAGCCATTGTTTTCCAGGCTATATTGTAGCATGGGTGCATGAATTTTTAAAAGACAGGGAATTCTATTGTTTTCGAAGCGGCTATTCTTCTAGAAAACATAAGCAAACAAGAGAGTGTGCCTCAGGGATCGGTACTCTCACCAGTATTATATAATATTTTACTGAGCAGAATCCCCGTTCACCCAGGAGTCAGTACCTACGTTTATGCTGATGACATTGCCTTTTTTGGTATGGCTAGTGACATATACTCTCTTTACGAAATATTGCAGTCGTATCTAAGGGAACTGGAACGCTGGCTGGATAGCTTACACTTAAACCTGAATGCTAATAAGTGTGCTATACTTGTTTTTCCTATTAAAGACCCAGTATACATATCGCTGAACTACCATCTCGAAGACATCCCACAAGTAGAGTCATTAAAGTACCTTGGAGTTATTTACAACGGTAATCTTAACTGGCGGCCACATATTGAATATATTGCGACAAAAGGAGCTCGTACAATGGGCATTTTGCGCAAGTTAAGCAATCGAAGAACAGGTATGCGCTGAAAATCCCTCTTGATGGTATATAAAATGTACGTTCGTCCGGTGTTAGAATTTGGATGTGTTTTATTCTCAGGTGTTCCATCATACAAGCTTCAGCCGCTAGTTTTGTTAGAACGAGAGGCACTACGTCTGTGCTTAGGCCTTTCAAAATACGTTGCAAATGCCGTATTATACATGGAAGCAAGAATCCCACCCATATTATGCCGATTTCACCTTCTGACCGTTCAGACCTTCTTAAGGCCATATGAATCACCATTAAACCATCCTCAAATTATTTTCATCTTCGATCCAGAATTATTTTTTCCTGTTCATTGGCCCAGGTTTCATAGACCACAGATTATATTTGTGCAAACATTACTTGAACCACTAAATGTGCAAATTCGTGATGTGCTTCCTAATAATACGCATTCAAATTACCCAGAGATCAGGTTCGACGACATTTTCCCGAACCACGCGAAACTACTCCCTTACGGCACCTTAAACGCCATGTTGCAAGACCACCTAAGCACCCTAGAAACAAACATTATCATTGCAACAGGTGCCTCACAGTGCGAGGAAAAAGCTGGCAGTGGAATATTTTGTCCTGCGCTCGACTGGTCTTTTTCTTTAAGATTGCCTGATTTTGAGCCTATTTTTCTGGCCGAGTTGTTAGCAGTAATCCTAGCTTTACGTAAATTAGACCAAATGTTTACAACGGCTGCTATTCTTACTGACTCCCTTTCCGTATGCTCTTGCCTTACCGCTACTAATGAGTCACCCATGCTAAAACTCTTCCACTTACTAGTTCCTGCCAATGTGCAATGTATTCATTTGATTTGGGTGCCTAGTCATAAAGATTTGTTTTTTAATGAAACTACCGATTCACTGGCACATGCATCACTAGCGGGCCCTGTTCTTCCTATTCTACCAGTGACAGCACAGATCACGGCGGCAAGATTTCGGATGAGATCAATTAGATCAGCCTTATCAAACCCACATTTGACAGCTTCTCCAGAGTATAAACACCTGGCATTTCCCTGGCATAGCGAATCTTGGTACACAAAGATGCTTGAGGTCTGCCTCACCAAATTACGCTGCCGCATTCCCTCCCTAAATTTCTATTTACACAGGTCGGGTTTGGTTCCCTCTCCCCTTTGTTCTTTTTGTGAGGAGGAGGAGACGATACAGCACTTTCTTCTATATTGTCGCCGCTTTGCTGCGTTAAGAAAAAGATTGTTGGAGATACCTTTTCGAAGAATTGGCCTGGACTTGACAGAACCTGCAATTCTTTCGTTCGGGACGTCCACTTTGGGATTCAGCCACAGGGATGCATGCTTCGCTGTCCAAACATTCCTTACAGAATCTAAACGAATGCCCTGCTAAATTCTATTTTTTTATTACTTTTAAATTAATTATTACTCATTAAACAGCACCTTCCTGATTTTGTTTTAACCGGTAATTCAACCCTATTCAATGCTATTCCCACAGATATTAGGAAATTTATGCTCTATATTATTATGGAATAATCCACCCATTTCTTGGCCAATCCTCCATCGTGGGTAGGAGCCACACGTGCCACAGGCTACAACAACAACAACAACAACATGGCACGTACCCATCAGGGGTATTTGTAGATGTAGATGTAGTTGCCAAAAATTTGGCGGCACTAAGTAGCTTAAGAGAATTATTCTTATTGTAAGAGGGAAAAGAAACAAAGAAGGCCGGAACAAAAGGAAATAAGAAAGCAAAGCAAAATATAGCAAACGAGTAAGCGTCAGGTTAAATGAAACAAAATGATGAAAGATGTATTAATAAACGAGAGATGAAAGACCGCATTGAAAAATGATTCGCAGAATCAATTTCAGTGAACTGAATAGTGAACAGAGAGGAATAAAGTTACAAAACGTTTGCACGGTAATCGTTTTGTGTCGCTTAAGAATTCAAATCTAGTGCAACAAACATCAGTGCGGATAAATCGCAGCGTTCCGACTCCAAATGATAGTATTATTGACATATTTAATCCTAATCAAATCTTTCAAAGTGGAGCTTCGAGTAACCATTATACGCAGTAAGTCTTGCACTTGATATGGGATAGAGTAAATATACGGAGGTGCATGCTAGCAATCTGATTTCGAGAAGATGAATGCCATCTTCGTTGGTGGAGGTGGCGCTCCTCGGTTGTGGAGAAGAGACAGAGGTTGTCTTTGAATGCAATTAGCATTAGAATAATTCAAACAATTTCCAGTATCTATCTATGTCCGACACAAACCGTGTTCTTTTCACGCTAACTTGGGTAACTGAGCATGTGCCAATGGCTATGTGCCAGTGGGTAAACGCCGCTTTTCACAATAATCATCGTAATATACAAAAATTAGGTCGTCACTTATTTCACACACCCATAGTAGGAAAAATAGCTAATGTCATTAAAGTAGCCAGTTATCCCCAAAGAATGAATGTGCCGCCATTTTTTTCGTACCATGCATTTTTCTTACCTTTGGACTCTTAACTTCTTTTCCTTCGGTGATGGTTTATAGATCAACTGCAGGGCGTGGTCTGAGTCAGTCATAGCTCTCAGTGCGCATTCTTCTTTTTGCTGTAGCATCCGCAGAAGGGCAATATTATGCACAGTATGTTTTGCACAGTTGCGTGCTGTATCGGTTTTGGTAAATTATGGCAGATGCACGCGAAGCAATCTGCTGATGTGAAGAAAAATAAAAGCTCAGTCATTGTGGAGGTGACATACCCCAGTGGTGAACTGGAGAGACACGGCTATTTCTTCCTGTTCTTTCTTATCTTCTCTTCCCGTATCACCGCTAGCTTCGTTTAGGTTAATTCACTTCGGGGCTGGTTTATAGGCAAGCTACGAAGCGTGGTGTCAGCCAATTATAGCATGCAGCAGCTACTGGCGTGAGCGTGCTCTCTAGGCACAGTATCTTTCTTTGCTATGGCATAGGCGGAGTCGATGAGGTGTAATTTGATTAAAATGAACATCGTGTTATAGCACCGTGCTAAGGTTAAGTATCTAAGCAAGATGGGGTAGCAGTCTGGTCGAATGTATCCTTCATCATAAAAATTATGTCCTACGTGTACATCCATTTGAGTGAAATGCAACATTGAAGGATCGATCGGTTTGGCGTTGTGGTCTGTCATTTGGGCTTTCCACAAACTGCATCCGCATGCGAAAAAAAATATATGTCGAACGGTACACTTGCACCAGAGCTTGGCAGCAGGTATGGCGCTGTATGAGGATTGATGTCGAAGCATTTCTGTGGAGCACGAATTGGTAAATACCGAAAGAAGTTATTACCACTCGAAGTATGAGCCGTATGTATGGTGGAGCGCCTTTTGTATACGCGACTGCCATAGTGGCTGCCATTCTGAAGTACGCCTATGCACTTCTGATGATTGTTTTATTGTGTTCTGTCCATCATTGGTGTCACTAGTTTGCTAATCAGGTGCTGGTATTTGTACATGTTACTGTAATCGTTACAATGAAAGAGAAAAGAAAGACTGAGTGGATGAAAGGTAAAACCTCCAACTACTCTCTGGTATTGGAGTTTTAATGCACTGGAGTCAATGCGAATTTATTTTTACAGCGAAGGTGTTAAAGGCTAGTCCCCCCATGATCGTGTCCGTGTAGACACAAAACTATCATTATAAAGCTGGTTCCAGCGTCGTCTTCTTCCACAGCTGGCTCTCTGGCGGCCTTCGGCGCTACCACGTGAACGCGCACGTGCTCCTGCTCCCGGGTTCATAGTTACAGCTAATTAATTAATTAATTAATTAATTAATTAATTATTTAAGAAGCACAAAAGCGTAAACTTTTTTTTAGAAAGATTTTCATGAACCGTCGGGATTTACCTAGTGATAAACACCGAGGCCGCACGTTTCATCTTCGCTGGTGAAGCTTCGCGGAGGTGAAGCAGGCGTTAAGCACTCCCCATACGTGGGCCGATCCCGAAGATAGTTCTATACCGGGTCGACCCGGGGCGTAGGTGCAGTTCACCATTAGGGGCCTACATACACAGTTTGGCTAGTCATCCTTCTTCACAAAGTGGAAAGGCACTGAGTTTTTTTTATAAACTTCTCGCAAAGCACTTTGGGATTCTTACGACGGACGCCGGCGGACACCAGCGCCAAAATGACTAGGGGAATGAGCGCACCACAGCTATCGCTGTGAGGAAGTGAGGCTGCTTAACCTTTCCAGAACACCTCACAAGTTAATTAGAGTATGTCAAACTTTAAGAGAACCGCGATTGAACAGGTGTCGCCCAAAGCACCTCTAGCATCTCCCGTCTTCCCGCGTAATGGAATTCGCGGCACGCAGGATCGCATGGACGGACAGCAAGTGTCGATGCTGCACGGCTTGCGTGTTGCGCTAAGAGTTGCGTAACGGGTCAGAAAATGGAGAGCAGTAATTTTGTTTTTCTCATACACTGGTGCCGCTTCGTGAGACTTCGACAACACCCTAAAAGTGATACAGTTCTGCATGATCCTCGCGATTGCGTTGCGCGCAGTTTTCCATCGAATGCGCAACATGACATAATCTGTGGTCTCCACCATCATTTCCTACGCTCTTAATGGACCACAGTAACGCCAACACACAACTTTCTCAAAACAAAATGCGTAATGAGACTTCAAGAGCCCAACATATTGATCTGATTTCAGCTGTGTATTGCTGCTACTGGCATGCCTACAGACGCAGGACAATGCTCAATTGACATTTACAAAAAAAAAAAAAAAAAGAAGGAGAAGAAATAATTTCGGCGCAAATGTTATCGCGAGTAAAGCCGCATAGTGCCGGACAATTCTGGTTTAAGGCGAGACGAGAGGCGGCGATAAAGAGACAAAGGCCGGTTCGTGACGCTGTTATCTATGAATTGTTGCTTTCTGTGGGGCATAATAGACGCGCTGAATGTGCTGCAGAGAGTTCAATCTCGCATTCACCTGCATGAACAGCTGGGAAGTTGACGCATGCCAGAAAACTGGGACAAAGTCCCTGCTGCCAATTTTGTGAAGCCATGTACAAGGAAATTAATCCTCGGAGGTGTTCTTAAAACCACTTTTTTCATCTTATACACAAATACGATTATTCATTGTAGAAGCGCCTCAGGTGTACAGCGAAATGCCTACCTAGCGGCCCATTTTGGATGTATGAACTCACGGTACTGTTCTTTGTCAAGTTCTATATATTGAATACCAGCTTCGGTCAGCGTGAAAATGCATCGTTGATTGAACTGTAGCGGCGGTTCGCCGAAACTGCATTTTTAATTTTAGTGCTTCAATGTGGTGGCTAGTGGTACAAGACACTTTGTAGCTGAAGAGAGAGATGAAGGCATTATTGAGAAGCTGGAAATGTTAGCTACTCTAACTACTGCAGAAATGCTACTTCAGCTTCTGGATAATAATTATAGCATGCACAGTGACCATAAAAACACACAATCTGCATGAAAACTTGCAGAACACACACATACGCATTACAGCTATTCAATTAAGTGCAGCAGTTTGCAGTCGTTAATAGAAAATGCCTACAAAAAGTTAGTGAGAAGTGCCCTCCTCTCCATCGCAGTTTAGTATGGGGCTTTCCCGCTCTTCTTTATAAGCTGTGTGCCACAGGAAGGGGACATCGACATGAGTTTTTTCTCACTGAAGAGCCAGGGACATTCCAGCGTTTGCTTTGTAATTCACAATTTTCTAAAAAGCCTTGTCATTTTTTTCGTTAAGAGCATCAAGCGAAAAGAGGTGGGATTTTGCTCATACTCACATAATTAAACCACACCAATATCAAAATTTTCAATGACGGCTATCAACAGTGATTTAATTCACGCTTCGTGGTGTCGGTTGCAGACATTGACAGCATATTTATTATCGCGCCTCCGTGAAAGAAATGGTCTGAAAAGGCAATTGATTCATCGTTGACCAGGAGTCAATCCCCGGTACATGATGTCTTTGCCATTGTGTCGTTATTTTGTCATTTCGGTTGTCCTCATTGATATTTTTGTCGATACAGCCGTCATTATTTTTCCTCCAGACAATAATTTTCTTTGTCATTACAATAATGAGGGTGATGATGATCTTAAAGTCATTGACACAAACCATTTCAAAGGGATTGGTCAAGTGTCGGGCGGATTTTAGATATGTGTTACATGAATAAATGTATATAATTTTGGCAAAGAAATTAAAGCTATCATTTTGGTCGTCTGTTATCGTCGCCATTGTCGTGTTCACAATTGTGTTGTCGTCATTTTTGTCATTTCAAACGTACGCACGCATACACGAAGCGTAATACAGGGGTGACCTTTGCAATATACGTTCCGAGTTCTAAGTTCTGGAGCAATGTTTGCGCTGCCATTGGCAAAACGATTCTAATATCGGCATTAATATATACGGATTACATATCAAATAATGAAAATCTTTCGGTTTTATGAATAACAGCTGTATTGATTTGTGTTGCGGGATCTGCATGTGTTAATGCGACTTGAACCACCATCTGACTTGGCAGAGAGGGCGCAAATTGTTGAATATTATTATTTGGTTTGAAAACACACATTCACTTGGAAGAGAGAAAAAAGAAATCAAGGAGTAGGCTAGCAACTGCCATTGGAAGGGGCAAAATGCCTGCCTACTCTTCAGGAAGGAGGGAAGGAAAGAGAAATGAAATAGGTGAGAGGCCTCAGACTAAAGTTGTATATTTTTCTTTCGTTCTTTTCATTTTTTATCAGAACGATAGTTGAATTAATTTCCGTATTCTACTCGCTTTCACTTATTTATCATAACTAGACATTTATAAATTCAAACCTATTACGCATTTTTTAACGTTGCCATTGCCTTTAAGAGCATAATAATCACCATCAACATCATCATCATCACAATCATTATCATCGCTTCCGTACGCAAAACCACTGCAATCTGTCGTCTATCTTCTTGTGCTGTGAGGCGTATTTGGTAAAGGTACTTTCCTCTTTTCAAATAGGGCAGTGTAGACCGACCGCTGGTCGTAAAGGCTATCCGAACTGGTAGCGGATATTGTGTATCAAATGAATGACGCCATTCGATCGCGACTGAATCCGAGTGCACGCCCAGGTGGCGACAGTTATTTAAATAGCTAATGTTGATCCACGAATTCCGCTCGATTGTCGTTGTTCGGATGAAAGAACAAGTGGTGGCAGTTCAAGACCACTTATGAGCGCGCTTATGCGTGTATATTGGGCTTCTCGCTATCGCAACCGCTCTTCTTACAACTCCGTTGCCGGTAAAAAGATCACCGAGCGATTATGAAATTACAGCGAGGCAAATGCAGGGGTCATGGTTAGGTCAATAATTCCGGTGTGTAACTTCCTGCTGTTGTAAATTAAGAGCGTAATGCATGAAAACTAATGTGTGCTCTCGTGTAAGGCCTTCAGGCCTCCAAGGTGATAATAAACGAAATGATAGCACGAAGGCAATATCTCTGACGCAAACACTTTCTTAAATAAATAAATAAAAATAAATAAATAAATAAATAAATAAATAAATAAATAAATAAATAAATAAATAAATAAATAACGCAGTTCGCGTCAAGAGCATCATGTGTCAGGATGCTACCACTCGATACATAGCGGTCTGCTCGAGCGCACCCGATGCTACTCGACTCAGGTGGCGTCATTTAGCGCAAACAAATCAAGCAGGTCTCTCATATGCCTACAGTTTATTGTTAGCATGGCTGGGTTTCCTGGGTAAAGCAAACGGACTGCTGTTACGTGAGCGCGTCTCCTGCAAGCACGAAGTGCGACTTCCCGACTCTAGACTGTGCTTGGGGCGCTAGATGATGGACTTTCGCCCACATTTGCTGAATCAGGGACATATGGTGTAGTAGCTCCAGATGAAACCACCCTGACCAGTCTCTTTCATCACTAAAGTTGACACGATTCTAGCGAATCAGCCAACAGCGTCGTTTCGAGTATATAAACGGACAGCGTGCGTGTAAGAAGAACCCGTCAATGTCGTGCCGTGCTGCAACCTTTGAAGCCACAGGAAAAAAAAAATAACAACTTATCTTTCTCTCACCCGTGACCTGAACCGACTTCTTTGAGTGCCTGTCATGGTGCCATAGTGACCATGGCGTTGCGCTTAAGGCTGAGGGCGCGGGATCAAATCACGGCTGCCGCGGCCGCATTTCGAGGGGGGCGAAAGGCGAAAATGCCCGTGTTCAGTGCAGTGAGTGCACTTTACAGAATTCCAGGTGGTCGAAATTATTCCATAGAACCCCACTACGGCGTGACTCATAACCACGCTGTGGTTTTGGCGCTTAAACCCCCAAAATTTAATTAAAATTTCCCAGAGTGAACGTAACAAGTTAACCGACTGTCTCCAGGGTGATTGTCTCCATATGCAGTCTACTTGCTAGACTTGTCCTGCCACTGGCTTTACGGAGCGCTAGCTTTCACACAAATACCTAACTTGTATCAAACTCGGAAAACAAGGTGCCAGCACGATTATGATGAGTTATATGAGCGCTGCCTCAGATTGAAAGTTCGGTAGAGGTAGAGACACAGGGCGTGGCTATATGCCCTGACAATCCCATCTCGGCACTCTGTCCTTATAACGACAACGGCTTCCGCTAAGCAATTGGTGAATCAATGAGGCGTTTTAACACTGTATTCTTGCAGAATTTTAGGTGCAGTCCGAGTGACTGTCACTGGGCTAAAGTTTCGTTCTAACCCCACCCGAAACCTGGGACAATAGCTCGAAAAAAATAACACTTACAGGTTTTTTTATTTAGAATAAATGCCAAGACGGTCGAATCCACACGTTGCTCCTAAGGCTTCATCGCGCCATGCAATGTTGACAAAGTGATGTGTCGATGATGCAACAGTCATTGTCTGCCGCGCAGCGCATGGTAGAGAACGTAGAGCGTTCCTGTGCCCCAGTGGCCCACTTTTCATGTCGACAGCGAAACCGGCTGGGAGCCGGAATATATCCTGTGGTGACCGCGAGCTCGCGCATCGGGAATCGCTGATAGACTTCCGCGCTGGAGCTTAGCTGTCGATGCTAGGCACTCATGGAAGTTTGGACGGCACGTGGCGGTATTCAGATTACGGTAGAGGACATTGGTTGCTTTGCTTGGTTTGGTGCTCGCGCGTGGACACGCGTTTGAGTGGGCGTTCGGCCATGTGCGGTGCTCGTGCGTGTTGGTTACATTATGCGGTGAACCCTAGCTTAACAACAAGCATTCGCTCTTATTCTTGGACTAAACGCACAGGCATGTGAGAGCAAGTGGTGAGATCGTGTGGCGTCCCTAGAGCGTACACGTATTGCAAGCTGCTTGTTTTCCCCGCATATCACGACTAAGCAGAGCTATACTGAAACAAAGAGCTAGTTATTCTGCGGTGATAGTTTCAGTTGTATAGCAGGCTCCAAGCTGCATCAATATATTAATACTGTATTAACTTCTGGCAACCGGTAACTCCCTGATGCCATTTGTTAATTAAAAAACAAAACAAAAAGACAAAACAACATACCATATCGCGTATTAGCGAAAGCAAGCTAAAATGCGTAAGCAGTAGATACAGAGAATATATGTCTTAGTGACAAAAAGAAGAGAGAAAATTCGGTGCCACCCTCTTGACGCTGGCATGAGGAGGTAGTGGATATCAAGGGAAGTAATGTGTGAGAAATGCAAGGTAATGTTTCCGGTGTACTTTTTGAGACCTTCGTTTAACGAGAAGTCGATTACAGCCTGGAGGGCCATTCTACAATATATACTTTGTAACAATGCCGGTGACAGACAGTATGCAGCAAATCGGTTGTCGCGCGATATCGCTGCTGCCATTGTTCGGCTTTATACACTGAGCCATAGCACTGAGTCATCTTCCCGCTCTTTGACTGCATGTCTCCGCACACGCTCGTGCTGACAGCAAGACGTTTTCGCCACCCACAGACCGAGTTCGGGCCATTCAAGTTTTCTTTCTCTTGGGCTAGGACAGGTCCTGGCAAAAGTGCTAATGCCACAGTTCGAATGGGTGGACTGAATAGAAGTACAAAGCTCGACTTCTGATAGGCAAGGCTCTTGTGGCACCGCTGCAGCTGTGTAAGGCGATTTGCAATACCACTGGCAGAGCGAGTGTTATTATGTGCGGAAGGGAACTAGATGTTTTGCTTTCACTTCTTGGCACTTCAGACTAAACGGTGATGTTTTTTTTTGGTGCACCATAGCAGCAACAAGTGCTTCGAAATGTTAGGGTTTTCTACAGTTCAGCTTTAAACCAGGTCAATTATAGGTGCCCTTCTTATGAAGACTTTCGTCTGCAAACAAATTTCGGAACGCAGTCAGAGCGCTGGACCATATTATACTGATATATATTTGCTGTCATACACTTGTACGGCACGCTTTTAGACTTCGGCCAGCACGTGCGATCGAAGAAATGCTGTTGAAGAACTGCCTTGAGCTGCTACACACTCGAAGCCGCCTGACTACGAGTGCGGCATCCTTCAGCGCAAATTGCTGGTGCCGGCCTTTAAAACCCATAGTCAGTGTATTGGGGCAGCTAACCTATACAGAGCGGTTGACATTAAGCGCGTGTAATGAGTACCTGGCGATTGCCACCGCTTGCGCATGGAGCGAAGTTCCCCTCTAAGGGCCTTGCTCCGCTTCCACTGTGAGCAGATCAGACGGCGGGATCACAGGGCGCCTGCGATACGCGAGAGCACGTGAAGACACGTTGCTTGCTCAAGGCCATAGCTGCAGCCTCTGGCTTTTTCTCTCGCAAGAAGCGCAGTCCTCATCACGGAGGAAAAGTTGTCTTGACGTAAGATAAGTGTTACCAGGAAGCGCGCCCTGGAGGCTTACGCTGAATGCACTTGTTCCTGGCAGAGCATCGAAAATGGGGAAATTTAAGGGAAGCGAACAAAATATAGATGTTGATAAAAAAGCAAACATTTGGACAGGCTTTCAGAATTAAGGCCGCAAGGTGATCATGAATGAACGTTAGAACTGACATGAGCATGAATTATATTCGACAGTTGGACAGTTAGCATGCAATAATGTTGGAAAAACAAGGTAAACAGTAGACAATCTGAGCAGTTGTGTTGTTCAGTTCCTTCTTGTGTCTGTCTCCATTTTCTGCGCTGTATTTCCTTGATGTTCTTTAGGTTAGATTATTTCGTGGGCAATATTTCTTTGTTTGAATTCCTGAACACTTTATTGCGATTGTGTTTGCAAAGGGACATTCAATCTTTAGAGTATTAGTAAGTATACACATACCTTAAGGTAAACGCACATATAGGCATATCTATACATTTAAGGTATAGGTAAATAGGTATAGATATATGAATTCTACATGGGCACAGATAACATGGTGGCAGTCGTTCCGTGTTATTTAGGAAGCTGCACCAATACTGTTGCCGGACAAACAAATAAGAATTAGGAATGGTGTTAAGCCATTAACTAAGTTGCCTGTTAACCGCTTTTTGTAGCTCTGCATTAGAAAAATGGGGTCAAAATGAAAAGCTCGAACACTCCCAGGGGAAAAACGTGCATTGATAGTAATGTAACCGAGGAAGCGGCGGCGAATTTTTTCCCCAAGAAAAAGCGAGGTCATGAACATAAAATGAATTTCTCTTGGAGCAGGATACACATTTGATATACGTATTTTTTCACCCAATGGCTATATTTTTCACCACATGACTTTTGCTCCCCTCAGCTCCAATAATATTGTGCAAAGTTTGTAACTGCGTACTGACACTTTCTTTATCTGGATTTCTTTTTCGTTTTGCTGTTTGTTTGTTGTTTTGCCTTTCCTGCAATTGGGACTGGCCGTAAAAAAATAAATAAATAAATAAACAAACAAATAAATAAATAAATAAATAAATAAATAAATAAATAAAACGTTGAAGGACAGCAACGTTCATAGCTTAGTGGTCAATGCATGGTACTAACACTGACCTAAATGTATCGAAGCGGTCGTATACTAACCGAGCTGTTCAATCCACAAGCGCTGGCGCTACACTTTGCTGCGCTGAAGCGAGATAAAATATTTGTGTTACAACATCAGAATACGGCGTCGATTACTCGGCAACGGGAAGTACAGTTCCGAGAAGCACTGCTTATGCGTTCTCAGAAACTTCGGTTTGCATGTATTTTTCTTCATACTGACTTTGCGGAGAACGCCTATTGAGAGTACTCGGTATATATATATATATATATATATATATATATATATATATATATATATATATATATATATATATATATATATATATATATATATATATATATGCGATCTTTTCCTTTCAATTGCCAAGTAACCTTTCAACCCGACATTATGTTCGACATAATGTTCCTATATGACCGGCCAGGATCTTTTTTTGTATATTCGTTTTACACTCTTTCATTAGAGACCATCGTCGGAGTTAACCATTTTGGAATGCCGACCTCACAAACCATTGCAACAGAGGGGCGACGAAGGCTTTCCTACAATTCTTAAGAACAACATATCCGCAAGGACGGTTTTAGCATTTACTGATGTATATTGTGCATCACTTGATCGCGTCCTGTGGTAGCGTGCGGCGATCGTGAGCGGCTGTGATTGGGTCTCTGCGTGCTCTGTGTCTCCCTCTACATTCTTTTTATTTATATACATCCCTTGCCCCAGCGTAAAGAACAAATGCCGTATTATTTGTCTTGGTTAGCGTTCCCGCCTTTGTTCTGTTCTTTGTTTCTTTCTTTCTCTTACATTTGACAGAAGTATACACAGAGCGAACCTCAAGATACCATTAATTTGGCTCATTCTATACATTTACTGATGTTGAACAATTATTTAGTAATCTAAGTACTATTTGCCTGCCATCGCCGAGGTAGCCGCGGCACAGCGATTAGAGGGTTTGGTTTAAAAGATAAATGATTGTTGGTGCCATTGCAGGTAGGTTTACCTGATGAGATGTCTTACTCACGTTACGTCGTGTCACGCTTGAATGAATGTAACAAACGAACGAACAAACGAACACAACTGGCTCATTTCCTAAATAAGTCGCGGAGTTATGCACAATGTGGGCAGGGGGTTAAGCGTAATATGGGTGGAGAAAGTATACCTATAGATGGATATCGCGAGTACAATCTTTGAGAAACTGAGCGACATCTGGTTAGACTCAAGATGCCATACACATGAAAGTGAAAGAAAAACGCACGACAATGTGTCTGGTCATGTGTGTTGTTTCATCTATATGTGAAAGTTATTTTGAGCCATCCAACGCGTTTTAGTTAATAGAAACTCGCCCGATGACGCATACTGAAGAAGCATGAGGTTACCGCAAGTTAAGCTAAGAGCCTCATGTCTGTTTAGTGAGTTAAATCTTTCTCTACACGCACAGTGCTCGCAGAATGAAACGTGCCGGGGAAACTTTAAGTAGAGCAGTCTGTACGTGCAATTTACTCGAGAGAAACATGCCATGTCGCTAAATATCTGGTCACAAAAGGTGGTATAGACTCTTATGTAAATGTACGAGCCAAAATTACGCCAATGTCACACGCAGTCGAAACGTAAGTCTGAACTTTAGTTCGCCCTAAATCGACAGGTTTTATTTCGTCAGCTGTACATCAGCAATTAAGAGCGTTTCGAACTAGTCAAGTAAGCTTCTGCGACATGAGTAAGCCTCTAGGGGAAAGTGCACATAAACGGCGGGTTTTTAAGGCGGCTGTCGTGCTCGTGAGATGTTTGGTAAACATGTTTGATAGACGCCGGCAGCGCACGGGCTGATCGGATAAAGGGCATCTATCACGAGTTCTCGTTTAAGTGACTTGTTTGAAGGAGGCGAGAAACTACGCTGATAGTTCAGTGTGCTTTTAAAGACTACTTCTTGAGCCGGCAACCAGGGTGCACAAACGAACGCGTTGTATACACAACTCGCCGTGGTGGATGCGCTGGATGACGTGTTTTCCTAGCCGCGTAGATTACGTTCATCAAAGGATTTCCATAGCAACTGTGACAGTTGAAAAAGAAAAGACGTAGCTCCAATGTAATGTTTGAATATAAGTGACGCGAAAATAGTTTGAGTTGACATTATACGGACAAATATTATGCCGTGATTTATCGTTTCGTTACGAACACAGGTGCATGGGATGACTGGCACAATTTTGTCGGTCAATATCCGGTGCAATTATTCGTCGAGAAATCGTAAGCGCTTACATACTGGCACCAAACAAGAGAGAGTTGCAATTACATGCAACTACGTGGAATGTATTCCGTGAGGACATAGGCGCAGGCAGTCAGGCTCCATACCTATGGTAAGGGACGAAAGCGGGCCACAATAACAACATGAACCTTCAGTAGCGCGACATGGACGCATTTATACACCATATGTGCGACACCATGGCGAAACTACGTCGGATGTCGACGGCCCGGGTCGTCGCCGCGTTATGAAGTTCGAAAGATTTCACCGTTGTGAAATAAAACATAATATTGACCACCACGGCTAGCACTACCAGAATTCAGTTCTCGCGCAAGCGCTTCGTTATTTCGTTCGATTATATATACGAACATTTAATCGGCCTGCTTGCGTACATACATTCAGCTGCTATGCACGAATTAGCACGAACGCGTTGCCAGATGAAAGCCAGTTAACGCAGTCGAGGTCGGTGCACTCAAGTTGACCTTTTTTTGTTTATCTTCTTCAGTGCCTCAGTGAGTGTCTTTGCTATGCGTGAATGGCAGAGTATGCGATACCGACACGTCGACCAATGAGCGACACCTTTGGCCAAATATCATTTTTTCTAGCATGCTTTCTCAGCGAACTCTATATTCAGTGAAATGGTATCTCTGTGTACCTCTTACTCCTCGTATTCATCTGGACTTAATTAAAAAAAAAAAACGCCCCCGCATGCACGCACATAGAGAGAGGGCGAGAAACAGTAGTGGTTTTAGGTATAAGGCACAACTGCCTATTGCACTTTTATGAGCCAACAACGACAGAAGGTCACCGAATCATCTCTTATTAAGGCGCCTAAATAATCAACAAAATGAGTACAAATTACGGTGGCCATGAAATCATTGCTTTACTGAAACAATAATGGTTAGCTGTGTGTGTATATATATCGCCTAAGTTTTCTTTGGTACACTTCTGCACAACAACTTTTAAAGCGAAAGCTTTACTGGCCGCGAACTTGCGATTTCGCCGTGGCCGTGCTCCGAGGAGGCACATGACGTCACACCGCGTTGCTCGTCGTTGCGTTTGCCTCCGCTCACTTCGCCAGCTGCGTCGCATGCCTGATAACATGTCGGAGGATTGAAAAGGAGAGCTCGCGTGCGCCGCAACCACAGCTGAGGCGGCAGTATGGACGGCGACAATTCTGATAAGCAGGAGGAGGCCTGCAATCGACATCGGAACGAGATGAAGAGGAAACGAATCGCCCAGGAAACAGACGAACAGCGCGCCGAATGACCGGCTAAACGCCGCAACGTAGCTAGACAACCAGACTAACCTGGGCTTGCAATCAAGATTAACCAAGACTAACCATGCTATGCCTTAGCTTTCGCTACGTATATCCTGGCATAGCCGAGTTAAGCCACTGCAAATTTCTTTTTTTAAGAGACGGTTGAACGAGACAAACATGTCTTGCCTCGAAGAAAGTAGTGTATTGATTCTCTCTCTCTCTCTGTCTCTCGCTCTCTAAAAAAAAAGAAAAAGAAATGAAAAAAAAAAGAAAATTGAGCGGGCTCGCCGAGCGTGCCGGATGTGGTGAGAATTTTTGAGAAAGAGCAGGAAAGAGAGAAATAGAGAGGACAGCAATATGTATTTCGGCAGATTTCGAGCTAAAGAAAGCGAAAGAAAAATGATTAATAAATAAAAGGGATTTTGCTCACTAAGCGAGTTTCGGCACCATGTGTAGGATCATGGGTCCGTGCGTCTGGTCTGCGTTTCTCACAATGGGCAGTCGCGGCGTGCCTGCGCGGTGCACAACGGAGTTGTCTATGAATGCTTCGTCGCCTAGTCGCGGCGCTGCTACAAAAGATTTATTTTACCCGGTGTCGGGCTTGAACTAGCTGCTGTCGCATTTTCTGAGATCGTGAATAGGCCGGCGCGTTTATTTCCCTCTTTTTTTCTCCTTAATTCTTTTTTTTTCGCTTGTATTCTATGTATTCTTGTATTCGCAATTAAGGCAGGCAGGCGTTGTGCCCTCTTCTGCTGGCAAATGCGATCGCCTTTTACATAATAATAATAATAATAATAATAATAATAATAATAATAATAATAATAATAATAATAATAATAATAATAATAATAATAATAATAATAATAATAATAATAATAATAATAATAATCTTTATTACAAATAATGAAGTTGTACATATGATTTTGCTAGGTCTGCAGGAGCCTTCTGTGGGCTTGTATGGCAGAAACCTGGCAGTCAGGGCAATGCATTATGTACCTTATTACAGACAAACTAAACGTCAAACTAAAAGAAAAAAATAAGAAAGACCGTCTCACAGGTTTTTGATGTAAACATGCCCAGTAAACAACACTTAATGTTCAAATGAAAACACGTAGCACTCAACAACCATTACAATTGAGTAAACATGGCACAATATGTAACCAAAGTCACAACCTATCAAGAACGAAAAAAGAAAAAGAAATGTGAAAACAGCGGGAACAGTCTGAAATTTATTTTGGTAAAGATCACACTACAACAAAAGAGACTTTATACAAGTGTGAACTATTCTATCATTGCCTTGAGGGCCTTTTATAATCCCGACAAAGTTGTCTGATCCAGTACAGCACTGGGAAGGTTATTAAACAGGTGGGGGATGTAGTACCTTCTTTGTCCTTTTCCATAACGAGTTCTTGTCCGAGGAACTACATATCTGGGATGACTACGCAAAGCAACACTTTTATGGACAGGTTCTCGGAAAGCATTGCTTTAGAAATAACGCATCACAATTGTTGAACGAAACAGAGACTTGAAATCGGGCATTTCTAAATCTCGAAATAAGTTATCTGTGGTTTGGTTGTACGCAACACTTTTTAGTATGCTTTTTAATAGGTTGTCAATTTTATGTTTCCAAAATCCGCTGCAATTAAAAAAACAGGGAATGCCGTACCTCATATGCGAGTAGCCTAAAGCATGCACTATCACTTTTTTAATCTTGGTAGGTGCATAACTCCTTATACGGTAAAGGACACACGCAACATTACGTAATCGCGCACATATTCGAGCCATTTGAATATTCCATGATAAGTCAGCCTCAAAGTATACTCCAAGGTACTTGACACTATCCGCATATTGTATTGGGGCACAAACACAGTCTAAGCAATCAGAACCGTGAAGGAAAACATGTTGATTTGTTACGAGAGCCTTTAACGGATTTCTAAAACATATTAATCGAGTTTTCTTAGCACTGACTTTTATACGGCTTTTTTTAAACCAGTTCATCACATTTTTTATGTCGCTTCGAAGTAAAGCGACAGCTGCTTCAAATAATAATAATAATAATAATAATAATAATAATAATAATAATAATAATAATAATAATAATAATAATAATAATAATAATAATAATAATAATAATAATAATAATAATAATAATAATAATAATAATAATAATAATAATAATAATAATAGTTCATTTATATATGTACCATGGAACAACCATAAGGTTTTAATGCTGGCGCACGGGTAGAGCAACGAAAACATTAAGTAAAGGACATCAAGGAGCGGATAGGACTAAAACGAGGGAGAAGATGTAGGTACAACAACGAAAGGCAACATTTAGGTGCGATAAAGGAAAAAAAAAACATAAGAAAAGTTAGAGGACTACTAAAAAAAGTAATAGTGAAGGAAATTCCAAGTAAGCTGCCAACAAAATTATGCAGAAAATGCTTGTACGATATGGAAAAGCAATCAAGATACAGCAGTGGGGCAAAGTTCGAAACAAAACTATGATTTCGGCTTATGAAAAATATCCATATAGGTAAGATGAGCGCGCTAAACAAACAGTGTATTCTATGCGCAGTTGAGTGTTGGCTATAGCAGGCAGGAACGTGAAATAATCAATGCACCCTGGTGAGCTTACGCGGAATTCGAACCCCCACAAAACATAGCAGTTCGGGGCAGGTGACGACACCACTAATGAGTTTGAATAGAAACAGAAGGTCAACGCGATGACGTCGCCGACGGAGTGTCAGCATAGTGTCGACACAGTAACTGTAGCGGAACTGGAGTCAATTCTGGCGTTAGTAAATCGATGATGGTATATGCTATGAAACGTTTTCCGGACCCGTTCTGTGATATCACTTTTGCATTTAGGGTTGCCATCGGAAACCACCCAGGTATATTCAACTTGAGAAATGCAGATTGGGTACGATAATTTGAAGAAAAAGAAAGTGTAAAAAAATTTAATTTTTTTTGATGGTGTAGATGCAACGCAACGCAACGATGTGCGGAATAAGAAGTTACCGGAGAGAAGTACAAACACAAGCGCTGTGTCTCTTCAATTCTATTCTGTAGTCTCTTATATTATCTTCCAGTCCCTTCTACTTTTCTGATAGTCTGCAAACAAAACCTAGCGTGCACTAAATATACATTGCAACACGTTTAGTGCGAGCCGACATGCGTAAGGCTGTATCAAAGAGTACACCAAGATAGTTGATCTCAAAGCCCTTACACAGCGGAATAGAATGCACAGATATTTTTTTTTTTAATATTTGGGGTTTTACGCGCCAAAACCACTTTCTGATTATGAGGCACGCCGTAGTGGAGGACTCCGGAAATTTTGACCACCTGGGGTTCTTTAACGTGCACCTAAATCTGAGCACACGGGTGTTTTCGCATTTCGCCCCCATCGAAATGCGGCCGCCGTGGCCGGGATTCGATCCCGCGACCTCGTGCTCAGCAGCCCAACACCATAGCCACTGAGCAACCACGGCGGGTAGAATGCACAGATTAGGAAAACGGAATACTTGCTCTTTTGATTCTTGTGAGCGAGTGGAAATAATCACTGTTGCCGTGGAGCGCTTCCGGATAAGCATTAAAACGTCCATCGGGCAGTCAGAGGCGCTCTTTCTCAAAGAATACAATAAATTATGTCATGATCCGGCTTAACCAGGCGTTGGCGACTCCAAAAAAAAAAAAAAAAGTGGATAGGTTCCCTCCATTGATTAGGCGCCGCACTTGTAGTTTTTTGGAGCGCACGATATTTATGCCTTACAAAGGCAGATGAGAACCAATATACATGTTTAGACCGTTTAGGTCTGCGCTGGGCGATGTACGCATTTGCGCATACCGGTCAAAACAAGATCCGTGAACAGGTTTGGGTATTCATGCGCACCGGCTTTGCGGCCCCGTTGATTGCGGAAATACAATCGTATAGAGTAATGTAGAGAACACGCTTGATTACAAAGCGAGGCGTTGATTCTGTTGCAGGAGCTGTCTCAGGACTAACACGGAGGTAGTAATTCCTTGTGACGCATGAAACTTGTTTGGATGCACAAAAGAAATCTGCAGCTCGCGCAATTGACTCTAAGATGTCTCATATGATACTGGCGATCAAGTTGTACTATTAAAGACCAGAAGGTCTATAACAATAGGAAGTACTTGTTCCTCTCCAATGACCGCAATGAAGGTATATAAGAGTGTTCTAATTGATGTCAGGGGAATTAGAAACGCCAAGAACGATTACTATTTGCTTACAATGCGGCGATATTATACACTTACAGTAGTATAGAGGACCTCATCAAACAGCACAGGGGAAACATTAGCCGCTACAAAAGATGAACGAATAATAATAATATTGTCTGTAAGTTCCTTACGACTCGCTAGTAGCTCAACATGCACATATATAGAAGCGTACATACCTCAATGTACTAATTTATTTTGCAGCTATAGGTGCTACATAAGGTGACGAAACATTGCGTCGATTAGAGGTATTGCATTAGCGAAAAAATTTTTTTATGGGGTTTTACGTGCAAAACCACTTTCTGATTATGAGGCACGCCGTAGTGGAGGACTCCGGAAATTTCGACCACCTGGGGTTCTTTAACGTGCACCTAAATATAAGCACACGGGTGTTTTCGCATTTCACCCCCATAAGCGAAAACATTGAATACGTTTGTAATGTTGAGCGTAATTAATCTCCCCTGTGAACACTAATCTGTGATCTCCTATACAACACCAGCTTTATTAAATTCAATTAAAGTCAATTTATTTCTTTTTGAAGTGCCCATTAACAGCTATAAACAGCCTTTGCAAAGATGCGCTTGAAAATTGACCAACAAATGTTATATCACAGGTTAGGGTATTAGGGTATTATATCTTTCTTTAGGGTATTTATTACCTTGCAAAAACCGTTGCACATAAAAAGAAATGAGGCATTGACGAAAGCAAAGGTCATAGACACTGACTATGAAGGGGTCCCCGGAGCCGATCCCCCTCCCCCCCTTCGCCCCCCCCTACACACCTAAAAAGTCATGACTCGAATTTTGTTACCCACATCATTTGAGGTTTCTTTTGATTTGCCTCAATCTTTTCACTTAAAATTTTATTGTGGCTAATAGATTACTGTATTATTGCTGGCGCGGACGCGCACGGAATTTAATTCATACTTTCGACTCCAACCGCAGCATGTTACATTTTCATCCACTTTCATTTAGTTTTACTCTAGTATTCCTACATTTCAATGAAACACAGGAATTAACTCCCCTTACACTTTCTCTGGCTTTGATTGTCTGATTCATAATTTTTTTTATTTCATTTAGCTACACGTGGCTTCTGGATTCTGCAGTTACTCGCTGAAATCTCATTACGCGCACGTATGCGCGCAGTCCAACTGCTATCCGTTTTCTGCAAAAGCCAAGCACCTCATTCTACGCACCGGATACCTTGAACAGGTCAATTAGGGAACAGAAAGCGAGATCATACTCACGACAGTTACTTTCTCATGTACAAGCTTGCGACTCCGTGACCGCGACTTAATTATGTGTGTTGGGCAATGCGATTGAATACCTTAACCGGAAATGCGAAGACAAGAGGCTAACACTGAAGATATTCGTCGATTACTATCAAGTAGGCCTTTAGACTGTAGTCGAGAAGGATAAGTATAGGTTACGAGATATTGCGGGCATATTCTTTCCTTCTTTTTTCTTTAAACATTGTATACGAACGCCGCGATAAAAATGGACGGTAACTTGCGGACTAGAGCACCTCAGGGACATTCGACCTTTGCTGTTCTAATCATCCTGGAAGTCTTCCTTGTGGAAGGCTTCCATAACAGTTTCCGTGCGTTCCCACTTACATCAGTGCACTCTTATCTCGGGCCGATGCGATAAACTCAAACAAGCAGAACTTTGCGAGTGTGGTATGATAACCTAACTTTTTCACCTCACCTCTTAACCAAGGGACCTGTACGCGTTAAAACGCTTTCTGGAACATTTGCGTTAAGTGAGGACGCATTAATATGTTGGCCCTAGAGGTGACTCCGAGTGGGCTTCGTCTGCGCGCTAATTGGTGGTGCATTCCAAGGCAAGATTTTAAGCAGCATGCCAGAAACTTCTGCTCGAAATCTAGTTGTGTTTGATGAGATAGTGAGGAAAGTGGAAGGAAAGCCAAGGAAGTTAGCCAGTATAAGTGTCGGCTGACTACCCTGTGCTGGGAAAAGGGTAAAGGGAATAAGAAGTGATACAAAGGTGGGCTTTAACGTGGATGGACTGTTAGTTGCGGAGTTGAATTTCGGTTATGTTGTTATGTTATGTTAAAAAAGGTCAACAAAGATTCCCCCCCCCCCTTTTTTTTTGTAGTAAACATGCAAACTTATTCATTGCTTCCTGCTCCAAAAGCCTCATGAACTGTTCAATTCTTGATCGGCTAGCTATCGTTAAGCGAAAGGGCTTCATTGGAAGCCTTTTGAGAACGACATATATCCGTTTATTATGCCAGTGATGCAGTGGTGACCATGGCATGTTGGAGGTCTTCAACATAGGGCATTTATTGAGGCAAAATATTTTTTTTGTGACTCGGGGAACAAATTGAATTCTGGGGTTTTACTTGTCAAAAGCACGATTTGAGTATGAGGAGCGCCGTAGTGTGGGGCTCTGTAATAATTTTGACGAACTGGATTTATTTAACGTGCCTCTAACGGCGTTTTTGCATTTCGTTCGCGACCTCATGCTTAGCAGCTCCACAGCAAAGCCACTGAACCACCATGGCGGCTACTGTGATTCGGAAACGTGGTCAGCTTAAACATTCATTCACTCAATTTATAACTTATTTAGCTTGTATAGTTGTTTTAGTTGATGTCTAGGTTTGTTTCCTGAAAAGTAAAATATAGTGTTGATTTCCATTTAAATTTAGCATATGCCTATCGCCACTATTCCATCGACAGGCTATTGCTTATTAGTTTAGTTTAATTATCGTTATGCCTGCATTGTGGGTTCAGATCCTCAAAAATGAGCTTTAAACCATATCCGGCGGAGAATAAGAGGATAGCGTCACATGATAACTGAGGATTGCTTATGTACTGACCTATTGCCAAACTCTTTCATGTATTCACATATTTGGCGAAGTATTAATGTGTTGAAGTATACAGCTGCGTGTTGGGAAATGTAGTTGGGAAGCATTTTTGCGGAGGCAGACAGGGACAGGAGGAAGTGTATCGTGGTGTCAATGTCTTCCTCCTGTTCCTGTCTGTCTGGGCTAAAATGCTTTCCAATTAAATAAGATCAGCCTGTATGTGGGCCACATGTTTTATTATTCCACTACTTAAATTCATATTAACTCGTTCTTTCATGCACATGTGCTCTTTCAACTGATCTTGTTTTCAATTAACCTTTGAGTACCGTGAAGACGAAAATGTGCTTGAACTTCAAACAGAAGTTGCGTTTCCCCTTGGAAGAATTTGGTAAATTGTATCCAGTATACCAAAGAAGACATCGTTCGAAGTCTAGTTGGTATGTTCGTGATAATAAGAAAAAAATTAACGATCGAATAGACTACTTGTGTTGTTGTCTGCAATATTGTTCTTCATTTGCCTACGTTTTTTTACAGCAAATTTTATTTTTTATCTTGAGCGAATTAGATCTTTTCACCTTGAGCAAGATAGTGTTGCGTTCTACTTCATTTACAGTAGAGCTTGCCCACCCCACTTTTTTTTTCGCCCATAACCTCTGCCCTGTAAAACGTAAATAAGAAAGAATGGATAAATACACTGCGACGAGAACTGTCAGCGCTCATTAGACCCTGCGTCCATCTTGATGTCCTAGAATGACCGTAACAAGAGCTCAAATAAGGCTTATGCATTGTTGATATCAGATTCGAGCAGGAAGAAAAAAGAGAAATATTAGAAACAAAACAGCTGAAGGAGGGTGGAAGGGCGACTGCAGGTAGTGTAGCTATTAACAACGAATATTTTATTTCTATGAAGAGCCCCCTGAGCGCATATGATATAGGCCAAAATTTAGCACGGAGCTGACGCTCTCGGAAGTAATTTTAGGTTAAATGTGCAAGCTTCCAAAGACAAGCATTTTTTCAGGCTACCGAATCGGTGAAACAGATTAAAAAATTGGGCAGTGAGAACAGCGAATGAACAATCAGAATTCACCACATTTATTCGACATCCATGTAGCGCGCGCGCACACACACACGCGCACGCACGCACGCGCGCACGCACGCACACGAGGTGTGTTCCTTGCGAGTTTGCGCGGGTGTAGACAACGTGCCTTTTGTCGTCTTGTAGGGAGCCTTTATATAGACGCTTATGTCCTGAGCGTGTGTATGACGACTCCTTATCGGATGGATGGATGCATGATATGAGCGTCCTCTTTGGAACGGAGTGGTGGGTTCCGCCGCCAAGCTCTTGTTATTATGTTGCCTAATGCCCTATGTTAAAGAAAGAAAAAAAAAGGAAAGGAAAAAAAATCCCGCGATGTATTCCCATAACCAAACTTACTGAATCCTCATTGTTAACTTTGTTTTCGCACGCCTCCATTGTTTGTCGTTTCCCCACTTTCTTCCACCAATCGTCCAATCGCCGCTTACTAATCTCTGCTGCGGACATGCTTACTTTCCCTGTGCTCTAGCTGAACCCAAGGGTTTCAAAGAGGCCAGAGATGCCGAAATCGACTGATGGGCAGATATCTTCACATTCTAATAAAACATGCTCCACCGTTTCCCTAGCTTTACCGCAGCAAGCACATGCTTCATGCTTCTTATATCTCGCTTTATAATTCCGTGTTCTAGGGCACCCTGATGTCGCTTGGAAAAGTAATGAGCTTCCCTTTGAGTTATCGTAAATTGTTTGGTTGCTCGATTTCGTTTTTTCCTCTTAAGTAGTTATGGCAGGTTTCTTTTCCATTGCCGCCTCCCATGCGATTATCTCAGCTTCTCCGCCTTCCCGTTTGACCTTCTTTGTTGCGGTTCGTGCATGCCGCTGCCCTCTCTGGGCGCAATATTGGACTTCACCACGTTCCTCGCTTAGGCGGCAGATGGCGGCGCGGGCCCGGCATGTAAATGATTACCGCGTATTGATGTTGGGACGCCAGCATCGAGGAACTCGTCAGTATATAGGGCGTCTTAGCTAACCTTAGCTAAGCTGTTACTACGCTGAGTTACTAAGGTAACTCAGCTAACGTGGCACAAGGTATGATCTTAAGACCTATACAGTGTTTGGTAGTCACACCTCTGATGGCCGAACATCGTAGGTTGTATGATTGTACCTTGCACCAGTGTGTTTATACATTTTATTTTTTAGTTAAACAGGTTGGCTAACGTTACCTGGGACACACGGTAGAAAAGACATCTGCAAACTATGGCATCGGTTATGGTGGTACGTCGGCTCACAATGCTGCTGTTTCCATCGTGATTTTATAGCGAGAACTGTCATAACCTGTAATGTGCAGTTTAATTCACGCTGCCACCGGGATAAGCCCCATATAGCTCCTCCTCGTCTTTCTGTACTTCTGGTTCAGCAACAAATATGGATTCAGCCGTCAAGTTGCCCGACTGTAACAAGGTGTACAAGGTGTATAGTAGAAATAATAAAGTAGAAATAAATGGTACGGCAGGTGTTCGATATGGGCGGAACCACAGGACACATTTTCATGTGACAATTGCGCTAAATGAAACTGCTGGCGTTAGCCTGTGTAAATACAAAATTATTTTCTCACGGAAAATCAGCAAAAATCGCGTTATATCAAATGCACATACTGGAACGAAAGGAAAAGAAAGAACAGAAAGCACTGGCCTTTAGGCTTATCATATCAATCTTATGGCAATCAAATTATAGTGTATTGTTCTTGGCGAACACTGAAATTGACCATATGAGCATACCTTAGTCCGAACCCGCCGTGGTTGCTCAGTGGCTATGGTGTTAGGCTGCTGAGCACGAGGTCGCGGGATCGAATCCCGGCCACGGCGGCCGCATTTCGATGGGGGCGAAATGCGAAAACACCCGTGTACTTAGATTTAGGTGCACGTTAAAGAACCCCAGGTGGTCTAAATTTCCGGAGTCCTCCACTACGGCGTGCCTCATAATCAGAAAGTGGTTTTGGCACGTAAAACCACATATATTATTACCTTAGTCCGAACTTCATGCCTTAGTTCACCGAGGAGAAAAATACAGATGATCGATGAGATCATTTGTATTTGAGCACGCACGCACGCACACACACGCACACACGAAACTTACGAATCTTCAAAAATCAATATCCTTGAATAAAGACGAAAATTTAAATTTTGTTTTAGGAGTAGGTGTGGCGATTTGTTTTTGTTGGCAAGAAATATACAGCAGCAAGCTATGTTTATGTATACGGCTGCGTTTATTCGTGAGTAGTACCACTACAGTAAACTACGATCAGATGAAGCTTGGTCAAGCAGAATTGCTGAATATGATGAACAATACAAAAACGTTTGTTAGACTTTCCTGCTACCCCTATAATACGAAACTTGCTCTGCATGAATTGCTACGCTGGTGCCGTTCGATTAGGCCGAACTACCGCAGCGACCATCAACAATTACGAGCGTTTGCGTGTACGGCGATGGGTGAGTACACGCGCGCATGCGCCTACACCGACAGCGCTGCCATGAGAGCACAATTTTGTCGCCACGCTACGCTCGTAAATCACGGACTCTGCTCGTTGGCGTTTGAGGGCGGTACCACTTGAGCAGTGCAGCTACTTGAAGAAACATAACACACAAAGCACCAAAGGGCGGCGACTATACGCTTTCGAATAACGAAAAGAGCAACAGCCCCAAGAACAAAAAAGAGAAGACGAGGTGCCTTTTTATTTGTGGAGGGACGATCACACTAAGGAAGTGTCAATTATTATCGCTGAAGAGTTTTTGAGCTCTTCTAAGTGTTTAGAGAAATGGGGTAACAGACTAGGTTTCTCAGTGGATTCAGACAAAAATTATGGTATGACTTAGCTCCACTAGATGTCATTGGGCAACGAATATTCGAGCACACTTGGAATTTTTTTATTCCATTTCTGCAAGTAACTTTCGTTAGGAGGAAAATTTAGCTCGAAAGCTCCTAATTACATAAGAACAGTGAAATCAGTTTCAGCGGCAATTGCACCGAATTTGATAAGGTTTGTTGCACTTAAAGTAAAGATATTAGATATAGTAACTGTAGGAAGCGTATTGTCTATTTAGGTCGTAAATGTATTGCGAGACATTTTTAACAATAACAGAAAAGAAGACACCTCAAGCATCAAGTGTACATCTTTCTAAGTGAGCAATATAAAACCGAGATTGTAAAAACTACAACTTCTGTATACTGCACTTGATATACACCGCTCTAAAGTATACAGCTGATTTCTGAATATGATTTCTGCGATACCCTCATAAACATTATAACTTCATGCAAGCTGTAAATTCATATATCAAGTTTGTCCGCTTGAGATGCTCCAACAGATACACCTTACGGAATTGCGATCTTTGTTATGGTGTTGAGTTTTGAATGTGTAAACTTCGTGAAATGAAATATGAAAATGAAATATGTTCTTTGAAACAAATTTGTTTCAAACCGGTTCAGAGGCTGTCTAATAGAAGCATTTCTGTTAATCCCCAAACTAAAGCTTCCTCTTAAGCTGAGGTTCTGATTAGAGGAACATATGTTCGTGGTCCCGTAGAATGCATCTTAAGTAGAGTGGGCTTAGAATGTAGTTTGACTTGGCAGTTTCGACATCGATGCGGGCGCGCGTACGCAGTCTTTCCATAAAAATATCGATGGGCCCCGCTATGTTCGTAATCTGACTGTGGTTGGCACTTTTTGTTTTATGGAGATAGGCTGAAAGAAGCGGATTTATAGATGCATCGAAGCACAAGCGACCGCATTCCGATGGGGGCAGAATGCAAACACGCCCCGGCAACCACGCATTCGGTGCACGGAAATAACCCCAGGTGATCAAAATTAATGAGGAGCCGCCCCACTGCAGAGTGCTTCGTAATCAAATAAGTTGTTTGGAGCGTAAAACTTCGATATAATTATCGTTTTATTAGCACTAAAAAAGCAGACAGACTATAAAAATAAAGTGGAAGCGCGGCCTCTTTCATTGTCTTACGCTGCGCATCCCAGCAGGCATATATCTATGAATCCGCAAGTTGCCCACTTTTCAGTCATTCGGAAAGAGCCAGGCGCGTGGCGCCCACACGGACCACCGCGCCACCGTCAGAAGAGCTGCTGTCTGTGACACCATGAAATATCTGTTCATATGGAAGGACAAAAGTCCAAAAATAGACATGCTGTAACGTCATTAATTAATTAAATTCCGGGCTTTTACTTGCCAAAACAGCGACGTGATCATGAGGGACGCCGTATATAGGGATGGTCTCCGGAATAATTTTGACAACTTGGGGATTCTTATAACGTGCACCCAAGTAACAGGTCATGGGCGTTTTTGTATTTTGCCCCCGTCGAAATGCGGCCACCGCAGCAAGGATTTCATTCCGCGACCTCCGTGCTTAGCAACGCAACACCAAAGCCCGCTAAACCACCACGGCGGGTTTGTAACGATATCTCTGAACGTCCCAGCAGCGTCACGATAAGGTGAATAAAACGTTTGCTGATATCGCTAGTGTGGTTTGGTGATTGTACGCGTGTTTAGTGTCCACCACATTCTTTCATAATGTTAGCGTAGAGATACGGAAAGTATATATCTTATAGCTACGCCAACAGGGGCATTGCTACGGCATTGTTTCGATGTCGAGGGCTTGCGATAACAAAAAAAAAAAAGATAAAAAGCTCATGCAATGCGAATGTTATAATCAGTAGCGTACAAGAAATTAGAATGTTTTGTTCACTGAATTCCACTTTGGCGCTGCAGATACTTTCATTTTCTATAAGCATGATAATGCGAAACCGACCAGATTCTAAGTCATTGCACGCATATTATGGGCGTCGAATTTTTAAGCAACAGGCTGCGGAAAATGTGCAAAATCAAAGTTAAAGATATATCGTTAAGCGCAGCTTTCCCCCTGTGGCGTCGAATTGCAAAGCCATCTCCAGGAGAGATCGCAGACTGGGAAGGATTTAAAACACACCCGAATCACAAGAGCATAATTGAAAGCTCCGGCACAAAACCGCGGTAACTTGTTGCCGTGATTACTGTGGTTGTCGCAGGTCCTGTCGAGCTATATAAAATTTTCTGCCACCATCAGAAATGTATGACGGCGATCAAATCAAAATAAGCAAATGAAGAACGTGTTTCTAATGCCGCGCACATCGAGTTAAGATGGCAAGAGGCTCTTTTGTAGTGACGATGTCATGCACTCACCGTCTCTCCTAGCCCGTCTCGGCTCGGAAGGCTCGTACTTTCGTACAGCATCGTCTCGGAAGCTTTCCAAAGCACAGAGTGCCCACCGGACACGGCACCACAAAATTTCAGCCTTCACTGCGAACGAACTCGCACCAAGCAGGAGGAACACTTCTTTCAAAAGCAATCGTATAGAGGAGAGGAATCGTATAGAGGAGAGGAGGATGTCTTTAACTATTCGCTCCGCGTGACTGCATAGTGGAGAGCGAGAATTTACGCCAGGTTCAAACTGCGCTCGCTATCGGCTGCTTGCTCTCGATATCAGAACGCCTGACGGATGAACAATGGTCCAGTCAGCTGACTATCGAGGCCACCCCAGATAACGCCCGATTGGTGGGTGTGTCCGATAATGAGATTGCGTGCCTTCAAGAACAACCTAAATGCTCTAGATAAGAGGCAGCGTCGCCGTATATAGGCTTAATGATTAGCTTGAGGCTACTGTAGAATGAAGTCACGATATCCATTTAGTCACCGTTTAGCCCAAACTCGGCTCCAGGGTTTCCATGATCTGATATCGTTGGCGCGGAGTGGTTATTTTACGAGTTTTTGTAATGAATTGCATTTGATTCAAATACAGCAATGTTGCCTTTGCTGGCTAAATGTCCTCAATCCAAGGGACTGAGAATGTTAGTATAGTGCCTGGATAATGTGACTGGTGCTCGAGAAAGATGCTTTTTTAGATGCGGTGAGGCTGATTGGATATATTCATCAGAAGAGAATGGAGTCATCATAGACGCCGCTATCAGCTAGCGCAATTCCTATATATTTCGCCTCTTCTCTCCCCCCCCTCCCCCACCCGCATCCCTCGGAAGAAAAAGAACACAATTAGTTAGGATTATCATTAAAATCAAGGAAGTTGCTTTCGGACAAGCGTAAAAGCACCATTAGGGTCGCTGAAATTTTGGCGCGCGAGTCTGCACGAATGGGAATTCGCTCGCTGCTGTTGCTGCTGCTCTTCATCTCACCAGCGTTCTGACAGCGAGTGTCCGCTGTCATCGAGGGAGACGTGTTCATGCTCTCCTGTGCGCGCGCGACACCGTACTTGGTAATTTAGTTAGCGAATATTTACAACAGTTTTACAGCTGATAAAACTATTAACCTTACTGCGTGTAGCTGTATAATAATTTTCAATCCCAATCAATTCTTGGCCTTTTCGCGAAACTGCGACTTTTTTTTTCTAATGCACCGCAATTATCACAGTAAAAGCCGATACTAGAGAACGCCGTGATGGTGATCGGGGCCATTTAGTAGGTGCGCTGCACACAAAAAGAAGTGAAGAAGAAGAACTCAAGCCACGCGGTTGGCCGCCCGTGCGAGCGTGTTGCGACGCTGAGAAATTCGATCGGCTCGTTTTGCCAAACGGCCCGTACAGACCGCTTCTGCCAGGTTGTCCTTGCGTCTCAACTGCGACTCTCGAGCATTCTGCGTTCACCAGTCACGCTGAGTTCTTCAAAGACTGGCCGTCTCAACTTCGATCCGAGAATTAGCATGTCGTCAGCGAGCAGCCATGCTTTTGTTAAGGAGGGACAACGCAGAGGGGACCACGGCGCTGTCGCCACAAGCCTATGCCATGTTCCTGAAGATCAGCGGAAAGCCAGTCCACAAGGTAAGATTGCTAGAGACTTGAACGTTACACTTAAGCTGCGCAACCAAAAATTCTTTGTGCGCAGAGATTGCTCGAACTTGTCACTTGCAAATCTTGTTGAAGGTAAACTTTTCGGCATCTTGTTAGCGTTGTCATTATTCTGCGCAACCTTTTCAATCTACCACTATCTCGGACGCTGAAAATAGTATCTTAAAAGGAAGTGCTTAACGCCTCGCTAAGGCGCGCCATTGTAACGTGCGAACTTGTCGCTCGCAAATCTTGTTGAAGGTAAACTTTTCGGCATCTTGTTAGCGTTGTCATTATTCTGCGCAACCTTTTCAATCTACCACTATCTCGGACGCTGAAAATAGTATCTTAAAAGGAAGTGCTTAACGCCTCGCTAAGGCGCGTAATTGTAACGTGCAATGGTAACCGCCTGAGAGGAATGTTGGTGTTCTTCGAACGTCTAGCATGCAAAATATTTCATTTAAATGAACTTTCAGACTCGCGTTCAGGCAGCTGCGTTTCAAGGAGCTGGGAACCGTCAAAACATTTATGTGCAATTTTTGTAGCCCTCAGATGTTATGTAGATCTTAGAAGCTTTGTGTCCCTCGTGTTTATAGAAACTGTTCAGTGTAGCAACAGTGTCTTACGCACAGTGCTGTCAAATTTTGTGCGCGCTGTTCGACCTTTCCCTTCTGCTAAAGTTTACACGCTGTGGGAGATAGTCGCAAGGGAGAATAATAATCGAGTTTCCCAATAGCCTCTCCAAGGAAAAGAGTACAGGGCCCCTAAAAGCGTGCTCAAAAGTGACACGAATATGCACAGGACTGGCACTGACTTTCACGTGTTTTATCGGAGCATCAAAGCAAACTTCGTGTGCTTGCTAAATAACTATATATAGAATAGATATCGCTAAAGATCTCTTACTGCTCTCATTTTATTTCCAGCAATATTAACTGTCGCACCCAGATTAGTGTCTTTACTTTCTTTGGTGTTATAAGAGTTAATCAAACTCTTACTTGTAAGTTCGTCATGTCACGCTTTGGGAAAAAAAAGGAATATTATCCCTTGTTTACGTATAGATCTCTTGTTAGTTTTCAGCATTCTGTCGGCAATAAAGTGCAATTCATTTATGTAACGCATTTCGCAGTTTCAACCGTGGCTGCAGTGGGTGCCGTAGCTGCGAAAGCGCCGCTGATGGAAGCCGGCACCGCATCAACGATTGCACCCTCCGCCCAGACCGCCGAACCACTTAGCGAGGCTAGAGCGGCTCCTGCTGCGCCAACTGGCCCCACTGAAATGAACTCACTCAAGAGCGTTGACCCAGAGAAGGCTGGTGTAACGCACTGTCGGCCCATTATCTCTGCCACTGTGCGGGCTTCTCCGAGGGGCGAGTTCACCTGCAGTCGTGCGAAAGCAGCGCAGGAAACTTTTGCGATGGCTTGTGATCTGCATGCAGGCGCCTCCGTTACAGACACCGTCGTGTCGATGCCTGCGCACGTGACCGCTGCTGAAAGCTCAGTTGCTAAGCCGGAGACCATGGGCGTGTATTTCAGTTCGGACGCAATCGGCCAAAGCTTTGCCGTTGAACAGACGAAAAAGCCCACATGGGAAGCTCCTGACGCGAACAGGGCGACCACATGTGCCACAGTTCCTGTCGTTGCGGATGTGCACTTGGCAGCAACTCCGAGTACCACAACACTGTCCGGCGGTGAAACCGCTGTTATCGTTGCGCCGGACAATGTGGGTACAGCGACGGAAGCACGCAGGCGGCTGTACTTGAGCGTGGCGGTAACCTACCTGGCGGCACTGTCGTTCGGCCTGGCCATTGCTTACTCGTCACCAGCGCTTCCGGGCATACGGAAGGCCATGGAGTTCAGCGACAGTGACAGCGGCTGGTTCGGCTCCCTTGTTATTCTTGGTGCGGTCATCGGCGGTTTAAGCGGAGGTGAGCGACTGAAGCGCTACAAGCACATTTAATTTCTAGTGTTATTTCGTTTGGAGCATGCACGGTTGAAAGTTCTTGCGCGTCGTGGAGCGACACATCCATACAAAAACGCGCCGTGCGTGCTCGGCACTTTGTGTATGGAACTGCTTTTATTATTAGGGCACAAGCTGAGACAGCGCCTTTACTACTGCAATAATGTACTGAATGCTATGTATCCTGCTTTTGTTGCTTTGTCCCAAAATCCACAGTTACTCAATTCAATTCAGTTCAAGTGGTTATGCAAAGAAAAGTCGAGAATGTGGCCGTCACTGCGCTTCAGACTTTTCTGCCTTCCGGGCGCACGACAGGACGCCAGCTGAGCAAGATCGGACGGCGGGGCACCCTGATCGCCTCGTCTCTCTGGTACATGGGTGGTTGGGCCTGCCTGGCGGTGGCCACTCCCAAGGCGGCGCTGTTCGTCGGCCGCCTGCTCACGGGCGTCGGCACCGGCACGGTGGCGCTCGCCATCACCGTCTTCATATCGGAGATCTCGCCCGCCGAGCTGCGCGGCTTTCTCAACACGGGCGCCAACCTGGTACTCTGCTCCGGCACACTGCTCGTATTCGTGCTGGGCAAGTTTTTTAGCTTCTGGATGCTTGCCGTCTGCTGCATGCTGCCGGCGGCCACCATGAGCGTCTCGCTCCTCTGGTGCCACGAGTCACCCCGCTGGCTGCTCAAGAACGGTTGGAGAGATCGTGCGGCAGCGGCCCTGCGTTTCTATGTGGGTCCTTTCGCCGCGGCCGAGCTGGCCGCCATGGAGCAGGCCGTCGCGCGACGTGGCGGGGACGCGGTGACGAGTTTCACGATACAAGACCTGACCTCACCGCATGTCTATCGGTCCATCTTGTGCGTCCTGCTGGCCATGAGTATGCAACAACTGTCGGCCATAAGCGTGATCATCACGTTCGCCCAGGACATCTTCGAGGAGGCCGGCACGTCCGTGTCAGCGGAAAACGCAGCGATTGCTGTGGCGGCTATCCAAGTAAGGAGGTGATTCAGGTAGAAGGCGTGGCATTCTAGCTTTCCTAAATGTGTTGTAGCGTACACTGCGAAGATATGTTTTTCACGCTGTTCCTCATCATGAAATATTTGTTTTGATCGCAGCGTTACTTTAAGCGCTGCATGTGTACTGCTCAGGTGGTCATGGTGGCCGTGGCGACAGTGCTCGCCGATCGCCTAGGCCGGAAAGTGCTGCTCCTCTTCTCATCAGCAGTGTCTTCGGTAAGCCTCGCAGTGCTTGGCCTGTCCTTCCACATCAAAACGGCCGTGGGCGAGAAGTTCGTGGAGGCCTTCGGCTGGTTGCCGTTGACCAGCCTCTGCGCCTTCTTCGTCGGCTACTCCGTTGGCCTGGGCCCTTTGCCTTGGGTACTGCTGGGCGAGATGATCCCGCTGAAGGCCAAGGGATTCGCGACGGGGGCCTGCACTGCCATTTTGTTCGCCGAAGGATTCATCCTCACTATAAGCTACAACAGCATCCGTTCAATCCTGGGCACTGCGGCGACCTACTGGATGTTCAGCGCCTCTCTCGCTGTCAGCTTTGTCCTAGTTTTCATTTTTGTTCCCGAGACAAAAGGAAAGGACCTGGAACAAATTGAGCGCCTTTTCGGACGCACCATGTCTTCACCTCTTGGATCGCTAGTGAAGAGTGACGCTTCTAATGCGAAATGATTGCATTAATATCGCTGTAGTACGTTTTGAATTGTGATGTAAATTCCTCCCACCTGACCGTCGTCTTGCGAGAGTGTGAGGTGATTTGTTAAATTCCGTTATGTATATATTTTTATTTTACGTACGGTACTATACAAACGAAGCAGCGATGACAAAGGAAAAATAAATAGATGCGGCTGTACAAGCTCTCTGCACTAAGTAGGCACTGCCTCTTTCGGCAATTTTTCTCATTTCAATTTAATAGAACGTCAGATAGTGTTAATAGTCGTTTGGGAAAATATACTTACGTATGCACTGGTAAGGATAACGTGGTCTTGCAACGTTGTGGCTTAGAGAGAAAAGGGAAGGAAAAGCGGTGAAAGTAACCGAGCACACGTCTGGTTTGCTGTCCTACGCAGACGGAAGGGTTTTAAAATATGAAAAAACCGGAGGGGGCCCCTAGCCCCCGCCGGAATTTCACGGGAGTGCGGGAAGATGAAACCCCCGGCGATACCGAATACAACCTCCCGGTCCCCCCCTCCCCCCTTCCCCTAACGTGTCATTGCCAGAGTTTTGTCACCCACATCATTTGAGGTTTCTTTTGACTTGCCTTGACCTTTTCACGTAAAAAATTGATATTGTTGGCGGGGATGGGCACGGATTTTAATTCATACTTTATTTCTGCAAATCCTGACAATAGGAGAACGAGCGCATTAGAAGTACCAGTGGCGGCTGCCTTATCCGTATTTTCGCACTTCAACATAGCTTTAAATTTCCACTGTAAACATCATGCGCATACGCAATCTGTTTAAATATATACACAGAACAAAGTTTACTACATCTTTAAAGAGAAGAAGATAGCCAATTAATTAATTTTGAAGGTATGGATAGCTTATGCTTATAGAAAGAATATGTTCACTTTTTTTCAAATTGCTTTGCGTGCTAATCTGACCCTCAAGAAATACCCGTAGACTTTAGTGACGCCTTAGGCAGAGTCTTTCGTTAACGACGTGTGAAATGCACGTGAATGACATGTGTCTCAATATCGGTTCTCTTTCCAGTAAGCAAAGCTGACTCATTAAAAAAATACACTTCTAGTATTTATAGCATTTATTAGGGATGGAAACGTCGTCATTTGCATGCAGAGGTCATAATTGTATACAGGGTGTCATAATTAACTATCATGCAGCAAGATTAAAGAAAGCAATGTGTTTATCGAAGAAAACCTAGTGCATATTGCTTTCAATACAGTGGAGTAGTGCCTGTGGATAGGTCATAATTGTATACAGGGTGTCATAATTAACTATCATGCAGCAAGATTAAAGAAAGCAATGCGTTTATCGAAGAAAACCTAGTGCATATTGCTTTCAGCACAGTGGAGTAGTGCCTGTGGATAGGATAGGAATAAACTTTATTTGTCCAACGGTTACTGATGTTGGTGCCCAGGGCGAGGCTGCCAGGGGTCCATCGCCCGAAGAAAACTTTTCGAGATCATCAGCAACGGCCCTGGCCCGCTGGACGGCCCACTCCTGGTCATCAGTTGCCTCGCTGAGGAGGGCGGCCTGCCATCTCTCAGCGAGGCGCCCCGCTTCAGAGGGTTCTGCTGTTGTATTCCCCCTTCCTCCTTGTCCTTGTTCCACGTGGCGTTGGCATTCCAAAAGCACATGGGCCATATCGGGCCGTTCGTGCTCGCACCACGGGCAGCCGGGCGACGGGTGCAGTGCGGGCCACAGGCGGTGCAGGTGGTAGGGGTTGGTGAAAGTGCCCGTCTGCAACCGTCTCAGGTCGACCGCCTGGGACCTGTGGGGTTGTGGATATTTTCTTCGTTCTTGCACCTCTCTGTACGTTGCCGGAAACTCCTTGACATCGCAGTCGGCGTTCGCGTCATCCCCAGCTCCGTCCGCCGCGATTTGTGTTATATTGGTAACGACAGCCGCCGCGCCAGGCGGGGTGGCCACCGCCGTCGCTGTCACTTGTCCGCTGGGGTCCCGCACAAAAACGGCAGCGGCTGCCCTCTGGGTGACCGCGTCGCGGCGGGTAAGCTGCCTCGCGACGAGGTTGGCGCGTTCGTTGTGGTTGGGTGGAGTGTCGGTGCGTCTTCGGCCGTTAGCATTGTTGGTGTCATTATTGTCGTGGCTGTTGTTGTTACTGCCAAGCTCCCCGACGTGCGCGGGGAAGCACTTGAGGGACTTGTTTGTAATCGTGCCGTATCCGAAGTCCCCGGCCCGGGCGTTTAGCATGCGTGCCACATCCGCGGACACCCAACCTTTGGTGTAATTCCGAATCGCTGATTTGGAGTCGCTGATGATCAGGTTATCCTCCGCACTTCCGTGGAGTACCACGAGGACTAGGGCCATCTCTTCCGCTGCTTCGGCCGACGGCAGCCTCGTTGATGCCGTGACTCGGATCGTTCCCTTTGTATCTACGACTGCCATGGAGAAAGCGAGCGACGCCGCCGTCGGCCGGCCGTGTCGATGTTGCCGCTGTCGCTGCTGCCGTTTTTGTCGTAGTAGCAGTAGTGATGGGGGTGCTGGTAACTGCGGTTCGTCTCGCACATTTCCTTGTAGCGGCGGTGGTAGTCGATGTTCCTCGTCGCCATGAGAGTCACCGACTGGCTGCGGGTACCTGGCTGCATCGACGAAGAGGACGCCTTCTTGTCTTCCATGCTTCTCGAGGATTGCTACCGCCCTGCGTATACGTCTTTGCACGTCATGCACTGGGTGCATATTCTTCGGCATGTTTTCCGTCTGTATGGCATCCCTGACTTCCGGTAGCAGTGATACCTTCAGTCCACGCGCCTCGTGATATAGAATCCCGAGCAAGTCTAGGATTCGTCTTCCCGTTACGGTGCTCGACAGCCTCTCCATCTGCGCGATTCTCTGAGCCTCGGCGATCTCCTCGAGCGTGTTGTGTGCGCCCAACTCGAGGAGCCTGTGGGTTGGCGTGCACTGGGGTACTTCCAGGGCGGTCTTGAACGCCCTGGAAGTACCCAGAACCCAAGAACGACCCGCCGCACGGGGTGTTTGGCGGCGGCCACTTTCTTCTGCAGTCGGTCAACCAGCTCGCGGTTGGCACTGTTCTCTTCCAGCCACAGGCCGAGCACTCGCAACTTGGACACCGTCGGTATTCGGGTCCCCTTCCTCGTCGTGACGCGGACGCCCATACGACGGGCGTCTAGCACGGCATGCGGAAGGGGTCTTTTCTTGCGCGGCCTGTGATTTTTTCGTTACTGCGATTTAATTATGTAAATGTAATTAATTATCTAATTCGAGACGAGTGATTTTTCGTTACTGAGATTTAATTATGTAAATGTAATTAATTATCTAATTCGATACGTAGTATAATAATTATCAAAGTGTGAATGAGGCATCTGTAGGCACAGCCAAGGGACATCTAAATGCGGTATTTTCAGTGACGTACTAATTGCGTACTAACGTTTTCTAAGTGATCAGTAAACCCTGCGAAAAATGGCGAATGTCACGTGACTGCGCTCCCACCTGTATCATAAAGCAGCGCCCTCGAACAGGCTTCTTCTGGGTTAGCCAGAACGAAATGAAGGAAATAAAGAAATAAAATCACCGCCTGAGTACTCCGTGCAGATGGTGAACCAGCGAAGCTGAACCGTGGGTCCCCGGTGTTTATCACTGGGTTAATCCAGACAGTTCATTAAACAGCGGCTTGGTAGATTGCCGGATCCTCGGTACGCAGTTGCTGCTTGCGCTCGGCTGCACGAGTCTGCTCTTGTGCCCGGGCTGCTTCATCGGGACGGCGTAGACGAGTTCGTTCCCAGTTCTGCTCGCGGCGTTGCTGATCGAAAGATGCCTGCTCCTGAGGAGTACATATATGAGGCGTGGGTTATCCATTTCGGAGCCGGAGAGAAACTGCTGCGCGCCCGCTCGGCTGCGACAGAGAGCAACGACGTCACTACTGGCGCAGCCAATCGCGCGCCTCTCTCTCGCTATTTTTTCTTCGCGCATTCGCATATGGTTGCTCCGGAGGAGTTTTCAGCGTGCAGGCGACCGACGGACGGACGGCCAAATCGGCTATTCATATACAGCTTCGCTGTACAACAGCGTCATCGAGCTAGTGCCTTATATATGCCGCGCCTCTGCCAAAATAACATGTCACATTTGGTGTTAGTTGGAAACAAGCTGTGATAGCTGTTGTGTTAGCGTACATAAAGTGCACGGATAGTTCTTTTTTGCCACAACACGTATCACCACAAAAGCGACTTGACAACGTTAGTGCAAACGTTTAAAGGTGCGTTTTGTTTCGTCCCAGTCGCCATGCCTTTCTCTCATAAGCAGACTGAAAACGCGAACTTTGCCTTCGCAGCTCCAAATGACGACAAGAGGAAGGCCGCGAATATACATCAGTCATGGAAGCGTGGCGGTAGACCAAACATGTCGAGTATCATCAGAAATGGTGAAAACCTGAGACAAACAGGCAGCTTAAAGAAACAGCGGCAGAGGACTCCATCTTTCAGTCCTGGCCTACTCACAAGTGTTCTAGCATTTATGGCATGAAACCCCCATGCTTTAGCATGCAGGACGTGGCTGCCCAGGTACCAATTTCCAAGTCATCAGTATGGAGGATTTTAAATGAAGGCATTTCACCCGTACCACCTTAATCAGCACCACTGCTTGGAAGATAGGGACTATAGAATTGTCCATATTTGTCGAATGGGGTCCTCACAAAAGCCGATGAGTCACCGGACTTCTTGAGCAACATCATGTGCACAGATGAAACCAATTTTCACAGAAACGCTCAGGTAAATTTGCATATATATATATGGGGTTCGGAATACCAGTCGGGCCTCAGCCCCCCTCCCCCCCCCTCCGCTCCCCTCTCCCCCTTCGGAAAAATGGAAACTTTCCGCCTGTGGATCAGGGTCACGCATAAGCATGAAATTATGTAATCAGCCTCGAAATGCTGGGCCTCTACCTTGAGAACTTGACTGGAGAAGCTTTAGATCCCCTCATTCATCATAATTTACGCGCATTTTGTCATGATCTTCTACACATTCACCTTTGCACTGGCACTTACTAAATGTCGTCACCGCACAGGCTTACCCCTGTTAGGATAATCGTCTGATTGGCCTCCTTAGCTTTCCTCCTTTTGCTTTCTTTCTCTACTTTTGGCTCCTTGCTCCGTTAACTTCGCGGAGACGCTCGCGCTTGTGGCGATGACAGCGAACTACAAGTTATGTCAAATGCGCCTTACTTTCCTGGGTGTTCTCGCGTATTATTTATTGATTTTAAGAAAGTTGGGCAAGCGCCCGACGTGACGTTAGCCAGCATTTTGGCCTGTTTGGCTTCGCACATTGTTTATGACGCCCTATGTTTATGGCACACACACACACACACACACACACACACACACACACACACACACACACACACACACACACACACACACACACACACACACACACACACACACACACACACACACACACACACACACACACACACACACACACGCACACACACACACACGCACACGCACACACACACGCACACGCACACACACACATGCACGCACGCACGCACACGCACGCACGCACACGCACGCACGCACACATACGCACACACACACACACACGCACACGCACACGCACACACACGCACACACACACAGGCAAGCACAAAGGAAAACGAAAGGGCACATTAGAGACATTCCTTCGGGGCTTAAGTCATTCACTCGGGCAGCAGCATTCTCTCACAGTGAACACCAGTATCTTATTCTCACTTGCCTCCTTTTATAAATCCGTTTACCGAATGAGGGGAACTGGACAAAAAATTGAAGAAGGTTGCGGTCGTATAAAAATGAATTAATAGAAAGTAAGAATTTGCAAAGTTGAAATATATATCTATATATACATATATATTTATACAAACATGTAGTACTGCCCTGGATTCGCATGCTGGCTGAACTGCAATGCTTGCAACTCCCGCAGACACTAGCACCAGAGTTACCTCTAGTAATTTTTGTTTAAAGCTCTTTGGGCCACCGTGTTGGCACCTTACCAGGTAGCCGAAGGCTGATGAGTTTTGAACTGCTGATTCAGACAAGCATACCTGCTAACCCCTGAACTTCAGAATTCATACATGAAAGGGAAAGAATAGGACGGTTTTCTTTAAGTCTGCCCTAAGCTCGCACCATATGTGGGATGCACACACACTTTATTAGAGTCGATTCTCATTACTACGAACCCCACATTAATGAATTTCTGAAATTTACGAATATTTTTAGAATCCCCGCCAGACTGCCTATATTTTCAATGCAAAATATTTCAGAACTATGGATTTCAATACAGTGCATATTTCAGTATGCACGTAGTTTATTTTCCCCTTTATAACCGAGGAACATCAGTATTACGAGTTACGAGTACAACGGAGAGGTTTATATGGCGAACTCACTACGGTGGGGGCGGCCCTCATAATAGTGTGCACGCTATTATGACAGGCCCCCTCACCGCTAATTTAAGGGGTCCTCTTTTTATTTCATGGCATGTTCTGTGCGCACAGTTTTGCCAGTCAGTAGACGGGGAGGCGGGTGCATTCTCACTGGGGGCGCACAGTGACAAGACAACGTAACAGTGCGTCATTATTCGTTGGTCTGGGACCGCTAAAGTGACATGTACTTAAGGCCCTCCACCCCCTTCACCCTGGGCTACGCAATGGGTCGCTTCGCTCCTCTTGGCAGGAGCCCTCCATCTCATGCGTGGTGGTGAAGCATAGGACAAAAGCACACGTACAGAAGGTGTCAAGGGTGAAAAAATATAATAATACAGCAACCTTTAAAAGAAATCCCATAACGAGATTCGAAACCAGGCCCACAAAATCACGATCCCGTAGCTTTCCCGCGACGCCATGAACGGCGCAGCCAATGGGTAGCAGGTGGCGCCACGTCATGACCGTATAAAGTGAACGTAAAAAAAAAAAAAGAAACACTAATGTCCAACTGAATGCCGCTGAGTGGTCCTTCGAGTTATTCATTCCTCGCGGGCAAGCGAGCGAGTTGAGACGCTTGGGACGTTTTTATTTGGCCTCGCAGAGGCGCGGCCAAAACGCAGGCAAGCGCTTGTGCGGACAAGGAACGCGAAAACAAAAATATTAAATAAAAATAAAAAACATTTAACCAAAGCGACCATAATGCTTTCGCATTCCAACACGTCAGAAGTCTTAAGTGTCTCTGCCGAATTTTCGGGTCATGTCTATGCGACAAGCGTACTATACGCCAGAAACTTTGCATACCATCCGATACTTGATTGTATCCCTCGGAGAAGACGTGCTATTTGACATGTTTCTCATAACTGGATTACATGGCTTATGGAAGACACGCATGTTGGACCGAAACGATGATACCATTATTTCCTCGAAATCCTGGTATGCTCAAATGATTGGTCACTTGAAGGACATATATAACTTAACAGAGTTTCAACCGGACTGGTACCATCTTTCGATAGGTTGCTTGTCGTTTTTAAAGTTCAGAACTACTTGTAGTTTTTCTGTCGTGCATGTTGCACACAGCGTGACTTATAGGTCCTTTCTAGGCCATGAACATGAAATGTGTTGGCTAGTGCTTGCACGTTCTCGCGACGCCATGAAACCTCTTTTTGCCTGTTTTTGTCGATAGTGTGTGGAATAATTTGGAGAACGCTTAGGCTTCGCCTTTAATAGTGGAATGCGATAGCATTAAAAAATCCCTGACTGCTTCTCACGCTTCCCGGCAACTGAAGTTTATGTAAGCGTAATGTTTACCTGGAAACGCTGGCGGTGAAGGCTATGCACGAAGGCTAGCGGGCGAGCTTTCTGGTAGAAACGCAGCCTATTGTGGTGAGCCGCGGATGCGTGCAGGCGAGCTTCATCTGGATGGTGCTGTTGCAAGGAATCGAGTGCAGCGCGCCACTCTATATGAATGGTAGAAGCACTTGGATAAGTGTTTATGTTTGAGTTTTCACGTAACAGAATTACGTTTTCTAGTATATTAAAATTACAGTCAGTCGCTATCATGTCTGTAGGTTGTGTTTAGGTTTTACTTTAGGATTTTTCCGACGCATCTTACTTTGAGGAATCCAATTAATTCAGTAACACCTCTGCGCCACCCGGAGGGCCTGCGTGGTTGTGGTTCGGGATGATTTTTCGCCAAACGATGTCCGACGCAAGACGCCGACACCGGATTTTATGTGATACGAGGCCCTTAACGCTCTCGCGTTAAAACACGCATGTATGTACGACTTGCAAACGTACATCCAAGGTCAGCAAGGTACTACTTTATAGAAGTGTGATATACGTATATTCGAGAAGTGTTCCGGCAACAAAGTGAGCTGCCCGAATGGATATCTGTGCTTGATGACTTGGCTTCCATGGAGGCTCACTATTTACTTTTCATAGCCGAAATTAGAACTTTTAAGCGGTCTTTGAATGCTTCCGACTCTCTACTCCTGTATTCACATGCGACGCCATGAAATCAGATGAAAAAAGAAATCATTATTACACAGGTTCTGCATCGGCTGCTCTTACCCGCCAGTAATGCGTTATAGGGGATTGTTGAGTGGCACCTAGAAACGCAGCGGCAGCACCGAGAGCTGGAAGGGCAAATTGGCCTCTAGGCAGGCGATGGTGACAGGACTTTCCAGCATACCGATTTTTGCCTTTACGTTAGTATAGTATTTAAAAGGCAGTTATCATTATGGTATAGCATACATAGCATTATGGTATAGAATAGCGTGGATCAGATAGACAAATTCTTTTTCTTTTGTGATGTAGGCGACGTCATTTCTATATGACATAGTGATGCATGTTGTGGATGACCTCAGTAGGCCATTATTTAAAGTAGAAGCTTTGGCCTTGCTAATTAATCCTTAGGCATGACCTTCAAAACGAGCCATCGAGCCTGAAAAGCAAGAAGCGATTAACACAGCGACTGCCTTTTCATCTGCGGGCTAACTATTGATAGACACAAAAACTGAATTTAAACAATTCTGCAAGGAGAGTTCAAATTTGAACGCTCCAATGCGATGCCGCAGTCACGTCGAGCAGGTAGGTGTTTAGATATTGTCCTACTGAACAACGAAAAAAAATGACTGTTTTACACAAGTTCTCGAAGCTTGTTACACTGACCACAATGTAACCGCACCTTGACAGCACACAAAGGAAACGAAAATAAACATATTGGACCAAGGTTATCAGAAAAAAACCTATTCGAACAATAAAATGTTGAACCGCCTCGAACAGAGAATAAAGGATTAGCATAAGCCTTTGGCCACACAGCTGGGACTAAAGAGTGCCATAAAGCTTTACATCTTCACGAAATTTATCTAGCCTATACTTAGACAAGGTAGTCTTAGAGTGCTAAAGTCTGTAGCTGTACGTAGTTAAAATTCCACAGCATGCTTGACTATGTCATACTGAAAGAATGCGTGCATCAAAAGGAAAGAAAACCTACGACAGAAGCCATGTGAGCATTACTGTCGACGTTAGTTCGATTAGCATTGACGCAATTTACGACACACGATATCGCAGCCATCGAAATGCGTCCTGTAGGAAACATGTACTGCAGAAGGGCTCCTCTCTCCCGCTTTCCGATGATGATGATAATTTATTGGCATCCCCTTTGAAACGGGGCGATGACAAATAGTCAGCTAGCCTGCTTGAGTTACTCAGCGTACTCAGCGTGTCCCTTCTCGACCCACTGCGCCATGTAGCGGCCTGTCGGAAATGCAGCTTCCAAGGTATTTGAGAACGTTCGCAAATTTAAAACTTTTCACTCCACGTTTAAAATTTAGTTTTCATGTAAATCAACATGCGGGCTGCAGGTGATGCGGTAGTTGCTGTGCTGAATGCGTATTGCTTTTCACGCTCGACGACACGTTCTGAAGGAATCAACTCTGAGGCCAATACGGTACTTCTACTACAGATGGGGTCATTACAGAAGTGACGCCGTGCCACCTACAAGATTTGACCAATTTGATTTTTCCTGTACATTTGCAGTGCTGCTACATAGGTCCCTTGGCGGCTAGGAATCCTGTTGGCTACATTGTAAAATACGTCGTGTTTTCGCTGTGACGTAGCTGTTGGCATTGATTTCTACGTTGTCTTCCACCAACAATCTAGGCCAATGCAAATGCAAGGCCATTGTGCAAAAGTCCTCGACCGCAAACTCGGCTGTCTAATCGCGCACTTGAGTAGAGAAAACTCGGTCTGGTCGATAGCGGCCCACGAATATGCTACTGTTGACCTGAAACACGCGACGCGAAGTAAGGCACAAGCGTACACTCGCCCCAAGCGGTTCCCACGCAAAAGGGTGCCTCGCGAAATTGGGGGAGGAAACAGAAATACAACCTTCCTCCTTGAAACGCAGTTTTACTCTCGGAACGACACAGGCTATCACTCACAGCTAGGGTTGTAAACGCCGGGCAAGAGGTGGAGGGAGATGCTTGCGGTCAGCGAAGTGGGTCTGACTGGGGGTGGCGGTGAGGCTGTAGGGATGCAGACCGCCCCTTGCGGGACTGTCTCTTCAGTGTCTTTTAGTCGCTTCGTTTTCTCAAAAAAACTGGGCCTGTTGGTGACGGCGTTCGTCGCCTGCACTTGTAAATATCGGTACATTGCACTGAAGATACGCTCGTTGGTGATCGCCGTTGTTTCTTCTGCTTGCTTTCAGATAGGAAATCTAATATTACAAAAGAACAGCGCAAGTCTTCTCTACATTTTGCGTGAGTTCTCTCATTTAAGTATAGAGGACCGTCATCATCGTTGCAAAAAAGATTTTATATGAAAGCAGATGTATCAAGTAGAATTAGCATCAGCCGAAAATGTCTGTTTTTTCTACAACAACACCTGCACGGGATTTATCTTATGCGCGTGCACTTGGATAGCATCGAGATGAAGAAGAAGAACTCGTGCCAATATCTTTCCTAATAATGCAAAATTACTTCCACACCGTATTCTAGACGGTATATTACAAGATCACCTGAAAAACCTTCAAACAAACGTTGTAATTGCTACAGATGCTTCACAATGTGAAGAAAAGTCAGGTGTAGGAATATTTTCCCCGATTCTCGATTGGACATTTTCTCTTCGGCTGCCAGATTTCATACCGATTTTTTTAGCCGAATTCATGGCCGTGGTGCTGGCATTACGCAAATTAGGACCATCAATTACGTCTGCCGTGATAGTCACTGATTCTTTATCATTGTGCTCCTCCCTTACTGCTTCTAATGATTCTCGCGTAATGAGGACATTTCAATCATTGGTACCTGGTTACTTGAGAAGCGTGCGTTTGATTTGGGTGCCTGGCCATAAAGGACTAATCATTAATGAAATTGCAGACTCTCTAGCCAAGGCATCAATAAGTGGCCCGATTCTTCCTTGCTGCCCTTTGACTGCTTATGTTACTGCAGCTAGATTTCGCAGGAGTATCATTATACAGTCAGTATCAGGCTCCACAATTACTAACTCTGTGGATTACGGACATCTGCTGCACCCTTGGAACAGAGATTTTTGCCGAACACGGAAAATTGAAGTGTCCATAACAAAGCTGCGCTGCCGTATACCTGCATTGAACTTCTACCTCCACAGGTCTGGTCTGGTCCCCTCACCATTATGCTCATTCTGCGGCGAGGCGGAGACAATCGACCATTTCTTGTTGTCTTGCAGACGTTTTTCTATTATAAGAAAACGACTACTCGAAATCCCGCTTCGCTCTATTGGTCTAACTTTATCAGTGCCAGTGATCCTATCTTTTGGAGCCTCCATTGTTGGGTTCAGCAACAGAAATGTTTGCTTGGCGATCCAAAATTACCTAATTGAAACCAAGCGATTTCCATGTTAGATTGATCGTTCTCCCTCCCAACCATAGCTTTCTTTTATTTCTTATCTTTTATTATCTATTATTGTTAATTATTATATTATTATTATATTATTATTATCTTATACCCGGTTTTCATCTGATTATTTCCTTTTTCTCCAAACACAAAACGTTCACTTTTAAACTCACACGCCCAAATTGTTAACTCCCTTGTTATCATTATTATTTAGGCACCTAATTAAACCGCCCGATTCTTGGCCAATCCCCCGCTGTGGGTATGTGCCACGGCCACTCAGGACAACAACAACAACAACAACATCACCACAATCTTCAGGTCCAGTCATTTCACTAGGGAACAAGATCAAGGGCGAGGTCCAGTCTGTTCCGAGGTAAAGGTAACCGATCTGGCCGTCAAAGGTTCGCCATTCTCTGAACTCGGCTTGCCTTCTCAACTGTGGCGTGATGAGTCTATAGGTGAACGAACGCATCCTTTGATGATGTGTTCCACATCCCGACCACCAACGTACACCGCAGTTGCAAAATGCAACCAACTACTTCTTTAAATATTGCAGGCCCAGCTTGTAGCCGGGAATGTCGATTTCATCACAGAGGGGCCGTGCCTCTTCAGGGGATGAACCTAGTCTGGAGGTGACCGGGTCTTCCGTTCAAAACTCAGTCCATGTGCCGAGAGACGAGCAGGAGGCGCACCCACAAGGTAGGCATCATCGGCGCATTATTAACAATTATGGCTTAGGACGGACACGTATGTGTATAGGAACACATTTTAAAGCAGGATACCTGGATGCTGTGGTTAGCCGTGAAGCTAAACATGGAAGGTGCTTCATCCCTTGTAACTTGGTCATTTTTATTCGCTTCCATTGTTTTGTGACAGTAAAAACATCGACCAGACCAGTCAACGCTTGAATGTTAGACTTCGGGAGCATACGGTTAAAATGTGCATAACGTCGGAGCCGCTCACGCTAGTTTTCAATCAGGAATTGCGGTTGCGTGCCGTTCTTTTACGAGTGCAATCTCAATGCACAGCATCATGCATTGGACTAAATAGATTATCGAAACAGCAGAAATTGCAACGCTGGTTGACGCGTGTGTTAGTTTACCCTCCGCTGAGCTATCGGAGAGGCACCTCGGCATTTTGAGCTATGCGTCGAGGCGGGTTTAATAGGGTGGTAATTCACAAAAAGGCTTAATGCGTGGTTCCTTGTTTCATTCTCGCGGGTATGTGTAACTTGTTCTTTTTCTTGTTTTGTCTGTTTTCATCTACTGTGTGTTATGAAGTGGCTGATCCCCATGCTGGACTAGTTTGCGTGCATATATTCACACCGTCTTGTTATAAAATGTTGTAGGAAGTTAGCACTCCGTCGTCTTGTCTGGTCATTCCTCGTCTTCTTGCTCTGCAGATTTGCTCAGTATGAATTACCAACATGCGCATCGAAATAAGCGTAGTGCACGCCGAATTACGCACTGCTGGTGGCGGCGTTGCTAAATGCACTCGGTAAAGGAGGCAGCCTTCTGCCGTAATTTCTTGCGTCGTTGCTGGTGCTTCTCTGTTTTATTAACGTATTCGGAGCGAGAAAAAAAAAAAAAACCCTTCGCATGTGGGTGGTGGCCGAAGCTTCAAGGCATGTTGAAGAAAAATTGTTGCGCGGTGGGGTGCTCAAATACATGTAATGATCTTACCTGTGAGACGATTCTAATCATTTTCCGCTAGGCCTCGTGAGCGAGTACAACGTTAGCAATGGATGACCGCAGTTCGGCGGGAACTTTCTTGTTCTCTCGCTTTCTTTTGCCCACTCGGTGTTTGTTACACTGGCTCATGTTTACATGGATAAGCAATGAAATTGGCCACGTCCTACCCAAGTTATGGCTGAACAAGTAAATTAGCGCTATAAAAGGAACATACAGAAGAAATGGAGACTTTCTTGTGTCTGTGCCTTTTATTGCGCTAATTTATTTGTTCAGCTATGCAAAACCAACTAGCTCTACTACCAATACCCATGGTATGGTCTGGTTTGAAAGAAAGGCATTTCGCTTAGATTCTGAAAGCAGTTGCCGCTTCTTTACATGTTGATATATACAACTGTACGAGTGCATCATTTATGTCATGATGCACTCATGATTATCCAGGCTTGCAAGGACTGATTGTACTTGTTTCATGCGGTCCGTCAAATTGCCAGTTGTCACGCTGTTAATGCTTTTGGATCTATATTATATATACATGCCTTCGCGCATGTTGAGCTGGTGCTAGTTGCTTCATGCAGAACCATTGTTGACTTTTCTTTAAATTCCAGGTTTTCTCCTCGCCTCATATATAAGGGGCCTAAATTACGCTGTGTTTACAGGCCAGTGCTTCTTTAGCAGCTTTATTCTTTTCGCCCAAGGACACCTGCGATATTGGGGTTGCTTGGGAAATGTGTTAGAGAAGAGGTAACTCGTGGCGAAGATTGCTGTTAGCTGCTGCATATGCTGTAACTGTTTGAACTTCACTGAAAAACTCGTGTCATATTTGTAAAGTCAGTACATGCTGTCTGAGTAAACATACGAAGCAGACTGCTTTCTTTGTTTTACAGCTGAGTGCCTTCCTTTGGTGAATCGCATTATGTATCATATTAATTAATCCAACAATTAAGTAAATGATCGACTAATTAATTATATAATTAATTAATTAATTCAGTTAAGCTTCTGTTACTTAATAATTAATTAAATGAGCTTCTTCTTCACTTGTCATTAATACAGGAGGAGGTCAAGAAGTTACAAAAACTGTCAGGGAGACCTCCTATTAGTAACTTAACAATACAGTAATTAATACATTATGGAAACATAGCGGTGACAGGCATCAGATTACACGAAGTTAGTGAAGTAGATAATCAAGTACAAGAAAGGCGCCTATATATACAATAATTGAAGTTCAGATCAAACTAGCAAATAAAATAGATGCTGAGTATCAGTAAATAAAAATGTAGTATTTGACACATTAAAGAAACATAGGAATGACATACTCGTATATCAAGGAAAGTGAGGTTAACGTAGCAGATAATTAGAAACAGAAATATACTTGCAATATGAGAGTACAAGTCAAATATATGCTATGCAGCAAAAAACTCAAAATTTCTAAGGAAATAAAAAAAAAGTAAGGAAGACGTTCTATATCGTTTTACAAGAAGAAAAGGTTTGGAATCGGCTAAAAAAATTAGTAGGTCAACAACCTTAACTCCTGCCTTTGGTCGATGTCCAAGGTAGTAACCTTGAAGACCAGGCTGACGCCCTTGGACAAAATTTCAAACTTGTGTCCAGCTCCAAACATTATTCGGAGTCATTCATTAAACTAAAACATTCAGCACAAAGCAATCCGTTGAATACGAAGTGTAGTGAGAATTTTACAATCGTCCATTTAGTGTTGCGGAGATCAGAGCATCATTAAACAGTTGTCAAAGCTCTGCTTCCGGAGCCGATAGAACTATGTATGAGATGGTAAGGCATCTTCACTCTGACGCGCAAATGGCACTGCTGTCCCTCTTTAATACTATTTGGGTAACTGGGTACCTTCCACTGGTACGGAGAGAAGCCATCGTAGTACTCATTATAAAACAAGTTAAATATCCATTGTCAGTGGAAAGTTATCGCCCCATTGCATTAACAAGTTGTCTTTGCGAACTTTATGAAACAATGATAAACTGCAGGTATTTACACCTCCTTGAAGTAAGAGGGCTTGCAGCCGCATTTGCAACCACATTTTAAAGATGTGAACTTGTCAAACTGCCACGATGACCGCCCACGTCTTATTTCTGAAGCTTTTCACATCCATAATAGCGGCGACGCATGTGTAAGCCTCCCCTCCATTTGACTCCTTCCGAAGATGATGACCTTCCCGTGTCATTGATTACAATTTATTGCCCCAGCCATGCTGAATTTTTGCTGCTTTTCTTGTACTTCGCGATAGTGGCAGGGTATGCTCCACGCGTAAAACGCCGATAACGCCGCCTGTCTCCAAGGCTGCGACGCGTAGGCGGGCTCGGGCGAGCACTGTTCCCGTCAGCGCCTATGCGCGTGCTGGCATGTTTGCGTTCTCGATCGGGATTTAACACTTCCGTCAGTCTTCACAGATGTCTTGGAATAACTGTTGCGTAGTTGGGGGCCTTAAAGTGCACAAAGGCTCTCCAGGTACACACTTAGATTCCGGTGCTGCTTCACGAGCAACAGCGACGGCGGCAGTGGATCGCAGCTGTTCAACGGAGAATATAAGCAATCGCGCTTCGTTTACTACAGTTTTAGAGCGATTACTATGTTTTTATTTTTTGCTTGATGTCGCTGTGCCTTTAGTGAAGGCTTCCACGTTTAAACTTAAATTAGATGATTAGATTATGTGGTTTTACACGCCAAAACCGCGATCTGATTATGAGGCACGCCGTAGTGGGGAACTCCGGAAATTGGGACCACCTGGGCTTCTTTAACGTGCACCTTAATGTAAGTACACAGTGTTTTCGCATTTCGCCCTCATCGAAATGAAACCGCCGGTTTGCTACCCTGCATCGGAGTGGGGGTATAGGGTTTGTAAAGACGACAAAGAGCGAAAGGAGAAAAAAGTAAGAAAAAAAGTAAGAAAAAAGAAGAAAAAGAGAAACAGATAACAGAAAAGGCTTTCCAATCAGGCGCTCACACAGGCCGGTCAATCTCAAAAAGCGCAATAACGCTTGCACGGCCTTCTGATGCGACGTTCAGTCGCGTCGATCTTGTAAAATTTTTTCTTCCGACAGAGGCTGGTCGTTCAACTGGTTCAGCACGATGGAAAGCGATTGTCTCTGCACAGGGTACTGCGCGGGCACTGACACAGGACATGACGAATGGCGAACACGGCGAAGCTGTGAAGCGCTAATTGTGTTTAGATGCTTTGAACAAAGGGCTCCGTATTAAAAAGCAGGTGACGGCGCCTCCAAAAAGCGTCACACAACCTCCCATGCGTTGAACGGAATCGGCTGTTGCTCTACCTATCAATGGCACTGGGGGGCCGAGACCTTTTTCGTGGGGGCTGAGACTCGCGGCACTACAACAGGCGATACAACATACGGTGTAATTCTGTATTTGGGTGCGAGTGTGATACTAGCAGAAACGGTGGTGACACCAAAAAATAACATGAATTATAAAAGCAATATGCTCTGGACTGACCAGCGAGGCAAATTTTAGCTATGGTGTCTTCCGATATCTCACTCGCGTGCTCCCGTGAAATCATCGAAATGATGTGCTTGTTTAGCGATGGAACATGTGATATCCATGCTGTGCACTGGTAAGACGCAAGGATAAAGACAATCAGCCCTTAATTATCACCGGAGTCTTATATGTACTATTTATCTCTTCGTGCTGGTTTGCAAGCTTTACCGTCACTGGTTACTCACGTGGCCCCACCTGTAAGAACCAATCGCAGGCGCGACGGCGCTCCCTCAACCTACCATAAAAATACACGGCATGTAAACTAAGCAAGTGTGTGCATAAAGAACGTTGGTTCACGGGCCAACAAATGAAGCCATCAGCGGCCGGGGCGTTATAATGAAAGCGGCATACTGGCGATGAGCTCCATTTCGTAGGCAAGCTTGTCGATGCTCATCTGCGGCAAACACTTGGCGCGTAAGGAGACAATGTCGTCGCAGAAAGCCGTGAAGTTGGACACATGTCCACTGTTCACTGCGATTTCCTTGCGCTCACTGACACCGCAGAAGTAACTACCTGGGACGCGCACAAGCGGCGAATCGCACGTACATACTTCAGTCATGCATGCAGTGGAAGCAGGCGTCTATACCGCACGAGGCCCGCCTACGGTTCCAACAGGCGCCGCTACGCCGCTTTCAGTGGCGCCCCTACAGGCGCTGCGCATGACGTATATACAGGGTGTTTCCGCGAACACTCCCGAAAATTATTAAAGGTTGCCTGCGGCAGGGGGATAGCTCCATTCTAGTTCATGAGGTAGTCTAGTCGAAGCGGCGGGCACCATTTGCGCCAAAAATTTGTATATATCATCTAATAAGTAGCAAAAATTCACTAATGCACTTTTAAAATAGTTAACTTATGGCCCATATTGCAATATAAGAATTCTAGCCATGGAGTTCGCAAGGCGGATCCACTTGGTACGAATTCTCAGGATGACTCCAGTTCCGAGATATTAATCCCCAAGCTTTGTGGAGAAATACATTAACGTTCGAGTTACTTCCTTAACAAAACGTTGTTTTATGCATTTAAGCACAAATCTAACCGGAACGCCAATGCATTTCTCCGCAAAGTTTAGGAATGAATATCTGGAAACTGGTGCCATCCTGAGAATTCGTTCCAAGTATATCCGTCATGAGTACTCCACGGCTAGAATTTATAAATTGCATATGGGCCACAGGGTAAATAGTTTACAATTAATTAGCGAATTTTTGTTAATTAGCTGACTAAGCATTTCAATCTTGTTTGCAGGTAGTGTCCGCCGCTTCGAATAGGCCACCTCATGAACAAGAATTGTGCTATATGCCACAGGCAACGTTCAAAAAATGTTGAAAGTGTTCGTTGAAACACCCGGTATATGCTGTCTGAAAGAATAAAGACACTTGGTTGTTAGTCAGTGCCGTGGTCTATGTCCCTCTCTCCATCCTGTCGTTTAGCGATCTTTTCCGCTAGTAGTCATAAACGAACCAGCCCAAATGCGTCCTCTTCTGCACGTCTATGAGCACGCTTCTCTTTTGTTGTCTCTCACGTTTATCCAGTGTACACGGAGTGGACAAAATAAAAGGTGCTTGACAGCGTGACTAGATACAATTGAGAAATATGGACTCCGCAGCTGTTTAATGTATTCAAGAACAATAACACCACACCTATTTATCCGATACACTGTCTACGAGCAAGCAGAAAGAAAAAAAAACATAATTTATACTTTATTTCAGGGACTGATGCTGTCACAGTCTGATTGATGTATATTATTCTTCATCTTCCTTTTGGCGAAACTGATTCTCTACTCGCAGTGACAACCGTGCCTACGGCGAACGCAGCACCTTCAACCGGGGCACTGGAGGGAGCCAGCGCCGCACCACATATTGAAGATAATAGCGGATCTAAAAATGCGGCCGCCGAGCAAGAAGCCCCAACAACGAATGAGGCGACGAATAAGCCTGCTGAAGTGACGGGTGGCACTGTAGTAATGTCACCCATGAAGAACATTGCCGCGGATTCCATCACGGTTACTGACGTCCAGTCCAACGTTGCGGCAGCTTCGGCAGCACCCCCAGCAAACAAGCCAGCTAACATTCAGGACCACAGGAATGAGAGTGCAGCACAAGACGCCGTTGCGGTAGCGTATGACGCGCATGGTGACGCCGCAGAAAGGAGCGTGACCTCGTCGATTCCACCTGATGAAATCTCTGCGAAACGTCAAGTCATCGCCACAGGAGCAGTGCCTGAGAATACGAATGCAGTGACGATGGGCAAAAGCTCTGCAGGTGACACTGCGAATGTGGACTCTGCGGTCCCGCATCCTGCAGACCCAAACGTGGCAGCAGTTCCGATAACGTCGGCACTGCCAGAGCTCAAATCCGCACTTGTCGCTGCGCCGGACGATGTAGGTACAGAGGCAGAAGCCCGCAGGCGGCTGTACCTGACCGTAGCCATAACATATTTGGCATCGCTGTCATTTGGGTTGTCCGTGGCTTACTCGTCGCCAGCGCTTCCAAGCATACGGAAGGCGATGGAGTTCAGCGAAGCTGAAAGTGACTGGTTCGGCGCTCTTGTCATGCTTGGTGCAGTCATAGGAGGCCTAAGTGGCGGTAAGCGGGCGAACATTTAGTGCGAACATTCCACGAAATCATTGAAATGAAGCACGTGGTTTTGGGACTACTTGTATAGCTCAGCCATGATGAGGCGAGAGGCTGTGAAAGTGTTAGGCCAACCGTAGGGAAGGTGAAGTAGGAATCCCAGAATGTTTAGAACCGATAGAATGCGTAAAGTTAGAATGCGACCGATAGAATGCGTAAGGTTCCGCATGTTGAATGAATCTCGGGTGTAAATGGGGTGTTCAGTGCGCCTTGGTTTGGCCGCTAATATTCTTAACCATGTTAGGTTCCCCAGGAATAATGCTATGGGATTTAACAAAAATTCGTCACTACTTCGTGGTGTGGCAAAGACGCTGCAGAAGTGTCTGCCAGGTGCTCTTGAGTTTCTTGTAAAGGTGGAAGTTATACTAACTGCAAAAGACGAAGCAATGCAGCGACACGAGTTTGGTGCGAAGTGCATGTTTGTGCAACGAGGCTACTCTTAGCAGTCGTGTAATTCATCTGTAAGTCGTATTTGTGCCCGCCATTCTTGATGCTTTGAAATGTTCATGAGCGCGTTGAACTCCAGTCTTCGTTTCTTCTAAATGACAACGAGCTTGCGCTGGCTATTTAGTATATTTCTTTGTTTAACATTGCCTACATGATTCTTTGTTCAATACAGTAGCACAAGTCGATTAATCATATGTAATCAGTTCAATTAAATTCGTTGATGAGGCACATTTTGACTGGTATTTTGAGCTAAAAGCTCTAAAAAAGAGCTGCATGACGTCAAAAAGATGTATAAGCCAACCTGTAACAATCACATAACTAAAGCTTAAAATAAATAGATGAAATTGGCACGTGTCTATGAAGAATAAAGGATTCGGTAATTACGGAATAATGGCCTCGAACAACACATAAAACTAATAAGCACTTGCACAAACACGCCCACCCACAATACATATATACAGATAGAATGTGTAATGATGAAATAGGCAACAGCTCATAAGCCCTGTAAGTCGTGTATTCTTACACATCATTATAAGTCTTTCAAACTACAAGGAGTAGAGATGAACACGCTACCATCCCTGTTGAGTAAATCACAGAAATGTAACCGTAGGAGAGAAAGTGGTATTAGTGAGCATATTAGCATAACTTCTCAATTTTGCCCTTTTCCCCGTCTCATATTTGCGATAAAATTTCGTCAACTAATTACGAATTCAGTCATTCTGTTTTCCATATAAGCACCGCTTTGTTTTTCTCTCATTGTTACGCACTGCTGCAGGTCGTCAAGTGAACACGATCGGCCGTCGCAACACTCTGATTGCCTCGTCGCTCTGGTTCATGTTCGGTTGGCTATGCCTGGCGGTGGCCGTTCCCAAGGCGGCGCTGTTCGTCGGCCGCCTGCTCACGGGCGTTGGCACTGGCACGGTGGCACTCGCCGTCAGCGTCTTCATCTCGGAGATCTCTCCAGCCAACTACCGGGGCCTGCTGAACACGGGAGCCAACTGTGTTCTGTGTTCCGGTGTTTTGCTCGTCTTCGTGCTCGGCAAATACCTCGGCTTCTGGCTCCTGGCGGTCTGCTGCCTGCTGCCGGCGGCGGCCATGAGCGTCTTGTTGTTCTGGTGTCCCGAGTCGCCCCGCTGGCTGCTGAAGCACAATCGACGTGACAGTGCGGCTAGAGCACTGCGCTTTTACTTCGGTCCCGGTGCCGCGAACGAACTGACCACCTTGGAAGCCGCGGTGTCGCGCAAGGGCGGCACCGCTGCTGCGGCCTTCTCGTTGCGAGACATGGCATCGCCGCGCATCTACCGGTCTTTCCTGTGCGTCCTGCTTACCATGACGATGCAGCAGCTGTCAGCCATTAGCTTGATCATCACGTTTACCCAAGACATCTTCGAAGAGGCCGGCACAACCATATCGCCAGAGAACTCTGCTATTATTGTGGCATTTATACAGGTGAGGCCCCATCAGGTATGTAGCCTGGAAGTCGCTGCTTTTATGGGCGTGCATTAAACGGAATGATTCATTCAATACGTCTCGAACGTATGGATGCCTAGGAGGGTTATTGCTGCTGTTTATACATAGTTTGCACGTGATGTCACATCCGTCGTCGGCTCTCACCGCCTGTCGTTGCAGGCTGCCTCGCTGTTTGTTCACCGTTCGTTTCGACGCACGTTTACGGTCCTAGAAATGGTGCGATGGCAGAAGTACGATCCCCGAATTCGGCCCTTCGTATATGGACGAGCTTGCGTGGCCAATGCGGGCTTGCTATAGCGAAAAGGTCGAAACGTGCGATTGCGTGGACCCGTATAACTGTGCTTCGGTGCGGCTGCCATTTTATACCCCGAGGTGTTGCCAGCCACGATGTGGCTGGATATGATTATAATTAACTGGTGCTGTCTGCTAACTACGTCACTCTGCAAGAAAGGAAGTTTTGGAAACTTCGCTAGGTGCATGAATAATTGGGTGAGAAACATATCGGCGAAGTGCCTGACGGCGGGTCTTCGTCATTAGCGAAACCAATACAAAGAAGTTCCTTCGTGTGCGGCAGTGAAACTTTTTTCCCTCTTTATGCTTTGAGTCGCACTGTTCCCGGACAGCCCTGCTTGTCACACAGGCTCAATCATGATTGCACAATTTTTCTTTAGTCGGCCCGAAACACAAGCGGGTATATATAAAACAGGTGTTCGCTGCATTCTTTGAGCTTCCGTTTTAATGCGTAAGCATTCTATGACGAGTTCCCAAGTAAAATCTGTCCGTAACGTGAGAAGTTGCACAACCTTCATCTGCAAAATAAATGCATATTTGACGAATACATTTAGTTGTTATAATAGGGTAAATGTAGTTGATCCCTATAGCTTTAGAATCCATAAGGAAGAAATGCAAAATGAAAAAAAAAGAGCAAAAGAAATAGCCGTTCTTGTCATGCCCCTTTCAAAGCTTACTTTCCTTGAAAGCTTCCTTTTTTCGCATTATTTCTGGGCGTGCAAAGAAGCCTGCTTTGGCATTGCAGAGTATAAAAAAGAAAGATAGAATAGTTGATTCGTAGATGTGATAATAGTGTAATAGTAGATGATTGGTGACCTGAAAGAAAAAGAAACAAATTTCGCATCCCACGCACTGTGGGAATCGACGTAAGCAAAGCTTTCTGTACTGCTTGCTTCGATAGACCCATAATTAGCGGTGTTGTTGACGGCGAATGTTTCATTTCTACAGCGTTTAGTGCAATACGAGAGTGGTGGGTTGATGGTCAATGCTGCCTTGCGTGCACCATTGCTGTTTTCGTAATACACAGAACACAGCAAGGCGTGTTTGCTTGAGGCGATGTTGTGCTCTATTGTTCAAAAACTCCGAAGGTTAGCATTGTCATTACTTCACATGGCACATTGCATCGAGGCAGAAGTGTTAAACTCAAATTATGGGAATGTACGTGCCAAAACCACAATCGGATTATGGGCACGCCGTAGGGGCGGACCGGATTAATTTTGATCCCCTGAGATTCTATAAGGAGCACTTAAACCTAAGGACAGGAGCGTTTTTGTATTTCGCACCTCGTCTAAATGTGGCTGCCGCAGTCGGGATCAATCCCGCGACCTCTTGTAATGCCATGGCCCCAAAACTACTACGGCGGGCACGGAAGTATTGCATGCATTGAAATGAGACGCGCATAGACGTTACGGTGCTACGATGTCGCCTAGACGTTACGGTGCTTTAGTGCGGCTTTGAGCCTGCATGGCGTGCGTAAGCTGTCCGCTTGACAAATTTGCATGGTGTTTATTTTTCAGAAATAGCAGAAACGTACCGTACCCTACCTTGATGTCAATTTTATCCTTTTCGTCCGCAACCGGCTGTCTTGTAGCAGCTAGGGTGCCTCGGGGGCGCGCATGTCGAGCCACCCAAGTAGCAGCCGTTTCCTCGCCTTCTCAGGTCACATGTTCCCACTCCCTCCCTCTCCCCATGTAAGCGAGTTGAGAGCGAATAGGGCCATGAGTTTCGTGGCTGCGTCGGTTCTACCCATTCTCTGCCTTCCCTCACGCTCCTCTCTACCATACTATATACCTCTCTTCTGGACGGTTGAATGTTAGTAGAAAAAGAGGGCTGTAGTTTCTGCAATGCTCTAGCAGGGGGTGGCGGATAATTACAGCCGTCAAAAGGGTATCCTGGCCACGCCCAGGGAGCTTCAGAGGGCGTTGTGCACATTCGACGCGGCGCAAAGGTCCAAACGCGTTTCTCACGTCGCCTATCCTTTTTTCCACGCTCCTGCCACGTATATAGATCCTTTCGTAAACAGCGTGACTTCATGGGTCGTGCGCAAAGCGAAGTTCCAGCCTTGTGCAAAGAGCTGGTAGACAAAATATTTGCCTCGTGACATGGCATCTGCTGCGATGAATTTCGTAGGGTATGTAAGTTCGCTCCCAGGAGCTGCCCGTCAGCGGTACGCCGAACTGTCCGTCAGGGTACTGCGGCAAGAAGTACCCTGATTCTTTCCTCTTAGACGGCCGCAAAAAGGATCTGAAGTGCTCGCTGAACATGCATTTTGGCGACATATATTTTTACCTCGTGAACAAAACTGGATCACACACTAAATGGGAGCAAGGAAATGGTACCTCTCGCTTAAGGCCTACGGCCTTGCTATGGAGGGACAAGCATGGGCGTTTGGCTTAGACCTTTGAGAATGCGGGTGATTGACATATTCGATCATGATCGAAAAGCTAGATCACGATTGAATGGATCCGGGTAGAGCGAAATCGCAATCGGAAATGTACATGTAGCAGCACTGTATCAGGATCTGGCTCGGTCGTGATCGAAAGTGCCCGTGTGACATCAATCGATGTCCCGCGGTCATTTGTCCCGCGGTCGCCTCCCGTGTTCGCTCTCTAGTTTAACATCATCCATCATGAGAACAGCCGGACAGTGCCAAGGCAGGAGCAGCTTAGTTGACGTTTTAGAGAAAAGTGCAAGTACGCATCGCAGAATATGTCGGTGTCTGACAACTGCCATTTGTCAAGGCCCATTGCCAGCCCCCGCTTTTCTCGCCGTTTCTCATCTTTTGCGAATCGGAAAAAGCTGATCCCACTGCCTTCTGTTGCCGCTATTTAGGCATCAACTATGCAGCAAATTGCTGGCATGACGAACCAGCTCCGTGGACGGACACAAAGCGCACACACGCATAAAAAAAGAACTTCTGGCTCTCCCGTAATCGATAGTAGATGCAAGCACGAAGTGGCAGCCTGCGAAGCAGATTGGTAGTCGATGATACTAGCCACAATCTTAAGATGAATGTAGTGCACGTTCGCAACGGCACACTCCACCACACCACACTACATAACACCGCATCCCGCCATACTGTGCACTGGTCCATATATAGACGCTGCCCAGCAATACGAAGAAAACCGGCTGAAGGCGGCACGACAGGCAGAGACGGACACCAGAGAGAGAAAGAAATCACTTGCATCTTTCGAGGTGATGAAAAACCCGCGCCGCTGAACTTACGGACCGCTGGTTTTCATAACAACACAGGCAACCCTGTCTCAGTGCCAAAAGATGACAATGAAGTGTATGGTGCCCTGTATCTGGCCTTTTAAACGTCGCTATTGGAAATGCAGATAAAACTTCAGCGTACTCGAAGTTACAGCTTGAGTGACATTGTGCAGAAACATTAGAAACAACTCGGAAGCAATATTTTTTGTAACTTGTTTGGGCTTAACTAGCGTATGTAATGCGGTCTTGTACAAAGAGTCGTGGGCCACAGGCCGCATTTTAGTAAGTTTGGACTGGTTTCCCGGATGATCTCCGTCTTGTACAAAGAGTCGTGGGCCACAGGCCGCATTTTAGTAAGTTTGGACTGGTTTCCCGGATGATCTCGTTTTATTCTCGGCTTGCCCGGCTCTGGCTTTTGGCTCAAGGTCATTTGAAGGTCGCGGACAACAGGAGCTAAAAGCATTTCGTGCTTAAAAAGAACACTCGCAATCCAGTGCGCGTGGGGTGAGATTTTTGTGCACAAAACACTCCCGCGTGTACCCGAAGATCTCATGGTCGACTTGTCGTGACGCTGGCTTCGAGAGGTCTATTGGTAGAAGGAGCTAAAGAAAAAACGTGGTAACGTTCAACCGGTTTTTATCACTTGATTGCCGCCTATTGTTCCATCCGGTCGTCAGCGGCGCCATCATCAAGCCAGTAGACATGAGTGGCTGCGCCGACAGCTGGCGATGGAGGTCGAAATTTGGTACGCTTGCTCTAAATGGGTGTGCTAGAGTGAATGATCATGTCGCTACTGCAGCGCATGTAAGAAAAGTTAAGCCGTTAAACGACCGCTTTTTAGAGCGGAGCTGTATACCTCTACCGTCCAAGGAAATTTTCGTGTCATTGTAAGAAAAAAAAAAAACTCCCCATACGCGTGCCGATCCCGGAGATAGTACAATACCGGCCCGACCCGCGGCGGAGGTGAAGCAGGCGTTAAGCACTCCACATACGTGGGCCAATCCCGAAGAAAGTACAATACCGGCCCGGCCCGCGGCGTAGGTGAAGCAGGCTTTAAGTACTTCCCATACGTGAGCCGATGCCGAAGATAGTGCAATGCCGGACCGACCCGCGACGGAGGTGAAGCAGGCATTAAGGGGCCCATATACACAGCTTCGCTGATCATCCTTCGTCAGAGTCGAAGGGCACTGACTTTTTTTACTGGCATAAATTGCCGGCATAAGTCATTCACTGAATATTCATATATATTACTCTTGATGGCGATCTTCTTCGAGACCAGCAATAAAGCAACTACTCTCTTTTCTTTAAATTTGTCACTTTGTCTTTAAACCACGACAAGGTGACAGCTTTATAAACTTTTGATTAAGACGACTGATTGATTCATTCATACAAGTGTTGCTTGTTACGCCATTCACATTTTTATTTGTATCTCGTTCGTATGTAAGAGATAATCGCATCGCAGTGCTGGGACTCATCCTCCCCATTCCCGATACGTTGCACGTATCGCTGTTAATAATTGTGAGAGGGTTACAATCGCTGGGTATGAAGCTTCCATTCAAGATATGCAAAAAATTCATATGATAATGTCTGTCCACTGTAACGTCCCCGGCTCTCTACATTTCAGGTGGTCATGGTAGGAGTAGCCACGGTTCTCGCCGACCGCCTTGGCCGCAAAATTCTGGTGCTGTTTTCGTCAGCAGTGTCATCAGTCTGTCTTGGCGCACTTGGCCTGTACTTCTACTACAAGTCAAACGTGGGCGACAATTTCACGGAGGCCTACGGTTGGCTACCGTTGACCAGCCTCTGCATCTATTTTGTCGGCTACTCCGTGGGCCTGGGCCCGTTGCCTTGGGTAATCCTGGGTGAAATGATTCCCCTGAAGGCCAAGGCGTTTGCGACCGGAACTTGCACCGCGATTTTATTTACCGAGGGGTTCGCTGTCATCATAAGCTACAACGGTATGCGTGCTGCCCTGGGCATGGCTGGAACCTTCTGGCTGTTTGGCACTTCTCTTGTCATTAGTTTTGTTCTTTTTCTTCTATTCGTCCCTGAGACAGGAGGGAAGAGCCTAGAAGACATCGAGAATCTCTTTGGCAGGAGTTCACCGTCACAACCGGAATCGCTGGTGAAGAACGAAGCTCAGAATATGAACTAGTTTTGTTCATTTTTGCTGTCGCGCATTATCGTCATGACAGTGCATTCACGTACTCGACATGCGTAAGATGTTATCATAAATGTGGTAATTTGAATGGCTATGCTATGGTTTTGGTAAGAGTGACTAGAATAAGGTGAGTAAGTGCTCTGAGGCGCAGAAATGGCATGGGACTTCCATGGCGGCCGCGCGCGTCCTGCGCAACTTCTGCAATGATGAATAGCAAATTCAAGCTTAAGACCAACTCTGTAGCGTTGGAGATGAGAATTCTCTGTCATGTTCATATTTCAGATAGTTCTGGCCCATTTGTTAAGCGCCAACGCTGTACGATTGCATAGTTACGCAACAGAGGAGGAATGTGATCAGCTGGCGCTGCCACCTTCGCTCTTTCTTGTTTTTGACTCGTTTAGTGATTAGGATTGTATCTCTCAATGACCTTGTAGTTCATTTAGCACGGAATGAGTGCCTTTAAGGTTTAAGAGCGCTGTTACATAAGGATGAGTACAGTGTTTCCAACAAGTGCTCCGCTTCTTTGCGTTCCTTCCCGTCCTTAACACGAAAGTGGTGTGTAATCCATTTAATCCTTTGCTATCGGATTTCGGTGTACCTATAGAGAGCCAGTGTTCTAGCTTCTTATGTTGCACGAGGTAGACCGCGTAGCGTCACAAGTTGCAGCGTTGCAGCGTAACGTTCGCCCTGTGGGCTGAGATATTCGTCATATGTAAGGTACCGTATAGGCACCTCACAATCCGAGTCTTCCCATGCGGCGCGCTTGGAGTCCAGCCAAGTAGTTTTACGAGTGCTGACAGGAGAAAGCAAGTTATTGCAGGAAGCACTTGGGGCGTTTTCGGAGGAACTTCTCGTGCTTCACAGATTTCTTGGCTCCCATGCACGTGAAACGCGACTCTCGACGGAGGTTATTTTTTTCGTAACGCTGCAAGAGACGAATTTCCATGTCTTTCTCCGCCAAACTGGCGCCTTTTCCATTAGGAGGCACAATATTGCCGCTGATATTTCATTGCCTACTTTTCTTTCTGCCTGTTCTGGCGTAACACACGGGATTATGTTGCAGAAATCGAGTGAAATCCGATAATAAGGAACTCAAGTACAAAGCTATGCTCTATATTCAACATCCGCAATTTCACAAGCATGATCAGTAGAAAATTTGCTATTTATGTTTAATATGAACATGTTCAACACGGAGCGCGTATCGTCACTGCTGAAACACCCTTGCTTTTGTATGCACGGGCCCCGTCTCTACTCATCGTACATCATAACAAATGTAAGTCAAAAACGCTGAGAGTAAGTGTGATTGAATAGGGCCATTAAAAAAAAGACGGACATTTCTCCTGCGTACTCTGTAGTACGTTTGCAGCTATGAGTGTAAAATACAATAATGTACATTATGAAAACTTTGTTTTACTGTACGACGTCCAGCAAGCACATCTAAAGCGCGCGAGTGATATGGTTCGGTTAACGACATCACCTCCGACCGCATGGGCACTGAGGGTTTAGGACTGCTAGCTTATGCACATGAGGTGCCAAACGAACCGGAACCTCTCCGCTGCAACGAAAAAGTTGACGGCCGCAGCGGTGACTAAAAGGGCACACATAGCGATAAGATAGCGTGTGGCTGTCTAGCTGGTCACAGGGTTCCGTTCCGGCATAGAATAGCCTAACTGATAAGTTGGAGTTACACAAAGCGATGTAATGCAGGACACGCGAGTGCAGATGCAGTAGCTCTCGAACGAGGCACCTTCTACATGAATGCGCTTGAATACATAATTGAATTGACTACAGAATTGAATACATAAATTCTAGGGTTTCGCGCGCCAGAACCACTGTACGATTTTAAGGCCCTTTATAATGGTGGACCCCAAGTTAATTCTCGCCACCTAGGGTTGATTACTGTGCAACGAATGTGCGGTACACTTGAGCCGTTCCAGTTCGCTCCCATTAAAACATGGCCGCTGTGGCCTGGGATTCAAAGCCCGACCTCAAGCTGAGCAACGCGATGCCATATACACTTGGATACCGCGGCGGGTGTGCGCTTTCGAACCAAGTAGCGCACACTTTTCGCACTTTAGACTAGTTTGAGGAGATAGTAATCTTCGGAACCTTAGTGGCTTGCAATAAGCTCGGTTTGATTTAATATACTGACTTCGTCACGGGTATAGTTTCTGTAAGGAGGGGGCCGGTAGCAACTTTCTAGAAGGGCGTCGCACGATGACGTGGGTGTCCGAGAAGGTGCTCGAGTACATCAACCGTGTCTGGGAGACTGGCAAACTTCTACAGGAATGGAAATAGAGAGAAGTCCGCTTCATACCCAAGCCTGGGAAGACACCTTACATCGACAACGTGCGACCGATAGTCCTACGGGGGGAAGGTCATGGAATGTATGGTACTCAAGAGGTTGCAGTGACATCTGGGTGCCACCTATCAGATGCCAGAGGCGATGTATGGCTTTAGGCAACACCTGGGCACCCAGGATGTTCTCTTACAACTCAACGAGCTGGTAATTAAGCGGGCAACGAAGCAGGCGCCGCGAGCGCTACTAGCGCTTGACCTCACAGGTGCCTTTGATAACGTCACGCATGAAACTGTCTTCCGCAACCTACGCAACACGGGTTGGGGAGTGAAAACGTACTACTACATCCGAGACTTTCTTCGTAACCGAATGGCTAGGACCAGAATAGGAGAGGAGACATCCCAATCGATCTTCCTGGGGGATAGAGGAACGCCGCAAGGATCGGTCCTTTCCCCCTCCTATTCAACATGGCTCTCCTGCCGTTGCCCAAGCTTCTCGAATCAATAGATGGCCTGGGCCATGCATTATATGCCGACGGCATCACCCTCTGGACTGCGAGGGCAAGGTCGGATGGCTGGATGGAGAAAACGCTCCAAAAAGCGGCTGACACGGTCAACAGCTATGCGAAGACCTGTCACCTTTGCTGTTCGCCTCAAAAGTCGGAGCTGACCATTGTCAGACCACGTGAATCAGGGAAACAAGCACAAAACATAGAAATCACTTTGGAAGGGATCCGGATCTTCGCGGTACCTCAACTCAGCATCCTGGGCCTCCTCATCCAGGCAGACGGCAAGGCAATAGCCATGATTAGATAAATCAAGCTCACGTCAGGCCAGATCTTGAACATGATCAGACGAGTGACCAGCAGGCGGAGGGGTCTGAAGAAATCGGACACCTTGCGCCTCGTTCAGGCCTTTATCTCACGAATCGTCTACACAGCGCCGTGCCTGCAACTCCTCAAGCAGGGCGTCTTACAAATTGACGCAATAATCAGGAAAGCTACGAAGCAGGCCCTGGGTATTCCCATAAATTCATCCACGACAAAATTACTTCAAATGGCGGTCCACAACAGAGTAGCCGAGCTCGTAGAAGCCCACCTATCCAATCAAAGGGTGCGCCTTAGCCAGACCAAGCTGGGCAGAAGCGTCCTCCGCAAGATCGGATGGTAAGAATGGCACTACACCCGCCACAGCCAATTACCCGAAAAGTGGAGTGAGAAGCTGGAATGCAAATCGCTACCGCGCAACATGAACCCCACAAGGTATGCCGGACGACGCGACGCCCGAGCAAGAGCCATCTCCAGGACCCTGGAGGAAGACGACACTGTCCTATATACAGACGCCTCTCTATCCAAACGCTCCACGAGGGCAACAGTCGTGGTCACCGGGCTAGAAAAGCTGGTCACCTGCGCATCAATCAACACTCCGTCTTCGGAGGAAGCAGAAGAAGTGGCGATAGCTCTCGCACTCCTGCAACCTAACGTTCGCAAGATCGTCACGGACTCACAAGCTGCATACGAGAACTACAGATCTGGCTTGGTGTCCGTTGCGGTACCAAAAACACTTCGAAAAGCTACGCCTCCTAAACAAACAATCAAACTAGTTTGGGTCCCGGCTCACTCCTCAGTTGAACGCAACGAATATATGCTCATCATCAGGCCCGAGCGCTCAGCTCCTGGGCCACCGAGGAGGTGGCAAGGGGATGGCAACCCATCAGAAGTTATACAGGTATAGTCAAATATTACAGGGACGGTAGGAAGACATTCCCGCACCCCCACCACTCCTTGACTAGAGCCGAAGAAACAATATACAGGCAAATCCAGGAAAGATAGTTTCCACACCCCTGTCTCCAAAACAAAATATACACCGAAAGATACAAGAACACATGTCCTCACTGCAATGCACTAGGTACCCTTCGGCACGTCATAGGAGAATGCAATTTTTGCAAAGACCACCCCCAACATATACCCATAACTAATCCCCTTACTATACACACCCTTTACGAGCGATGGGAGATCATGCTAGCCAGCCCCGCCCTGCAAGACCACCTCCGACTGATCCACAGGGGCCAGGCGGCCCTGGAAGCACATGGAGCCCGTGAAGAGCGGGCCACCCCATCAGACGCTTAACGCGTTTCATTTCATAATGGACCAGTAAAGTTCTCTCTCCCTCCCTAAACTTAATAGACCACAATCGTCGGCGTTTCGCATGCTTCAAACGGGGTCATTTCCCTCCAGGGGCAGATTCAGTCACTTCGCGCCTAATGGAGAACCCCACTGTCCAGACTGTGGGGAGGCGTACTGCTCCTTGTCCCATATGCTCTGGCAATGCCCTGCGTTACGCAGCTCATCGCTAACCACTCTAACCGACTGGGAGGCAGCCCTTAAGAGCGGCGACCTCTCAGAGCAACTACGGGCTGTCCAGAGGGCCTGCGACAGGGCGGAGGACCACGATCTTCCGACTCCGACGTGGGTGCGGCCCGCGACGGCTACGGGGACTCCCTGAAAAGGGAGGTACCCTAACGCCGGTTCCTCAGGACCATTAATAAAGTTCTTTGTCTCTCTCTCTCTCTCTCTTCGAGAAGGTATGGTAATGTTTCTTGGATCACTAAAGACCACACGAAGACGCGTGGATGAATGCGGTTTCCTGACTCACTTGCTTCACGAAAAGTATAGGATGGATCAAACATATTGATTGATTGGCGCAAAAACAAAGATTATTTGGTTTACATTAAGGTAATGAGTTGTTCCAGTGCTCAGATACACAAATATGAAGATTAAAGGGTCAGGGCAGAGTATAGAAATGATATGACAAGAGAGTGAAGCCAGTTAAACTTTTGTGCAACTAAAGTTGATGAAATACATATATAAGTTCTGTGTAAAAGTGCAAAGCGAATAAAAGTTTTTCTTGACTAATTACTGAAAGCGCATGTGTGAAATTTGATAAAGTGAGAAAAATAACGAGATTGTAACTACTGGCCAAAGCAAGAATGAATAAATCTCTTGTTCATGCACCAGGCGGCCGTCCTGTTTAGAAAACCACACGCAAGGAAAAATACCAAGGTTTAGTACAACCTTCATGGCCCTGAAAGCCATATATTTTGAAGCATTAGTAAGATCTTGATGAGGGCTAGTTGGTTCATACTTAGAACTGAGGTGAAACAGCGCGAAAAAGACGTGGACACAAGGAAACAAATACCACAGACAAGCGCTGACTGCCAACTGGAAGTTTATTTGAAATTCACCGGACATTTTCACCGGACATTGAAATTAATATTTGCAATTCACCGGACAAATGTCCGGTGAATTTCAAATAAATTTCCAGTTGGCAGTCAGCGCTTGTCTGTGGTACTTGTTTCCTTGTGTCCTCGTCTTTTTCGCGCTGTTTCACCTCAGTTCTAAATTTTGAAGCAGTTTACGTGATTTCAGAGCCTTCAAGGATTATTAACTTAAGCTTAGAGGTACATAACAAACTGTAAAATTCAACAAGGCTAGTTGGCCCTCCTACAAGAAAGTTACTAGAGATCAAACGCGTCATTAGTATGGTCGCTAAACACAGATATCGATACAAGGACCGATGTGACAGAGAGCCCGAAGCCATTAGTATTCTTTGCAATAGTTTTGTACGTTCTGTTAGATTTTGAAACGCTTATGAGAGCTATAAACGGAGGAGCTACTCATGTTCTGCGTGTAGGATGTTACTATATTTAGCACGGGCGAGTATTGATGTAGCACGTGCGGTTGTGATTACCGCTTTGGTGAATTATAAGTCGCAGAGTTTCCTGTATAGCGCGCCGCGTAACTTGCGTTGCTATCTATATACGAAGGTGCGCAAACGAGCTGCATGTTCACGGAGATTTGTTTTTCTCCTAGAAATTTACTCAAGTTCTGCCAATTCGTGGCAATTGTGACGAACGGCCAAGTTTCTCACGTTTTAGATTTGCTTTTTTTGTTGAACCCTGCAACGGCGAATGCAATAGCGGCTGGGGCAGAAGAGCATACTTGTTTCTCACCAAGAAAACGCATATGTGCGAGCTTCTGCCTTCGTGTCACGTCTTCAAAAAAATATCAAAATCGGAGCACAGAGTAAGGTTGGTATCCTTTCTGCAAAGCGAAAACCAGTTTACTACCAGAGAAACGTCACCAGTGTCTAAATAACATGGCGAGATCACGTCTTCGTGTGGACACTGCTTACTCACTCTACCAAGAACTCACGAGAAAAGTCGCCATATTGCAGTTTAAACAAGGGTGATATATGTGCCGTATATCGAGGCACCTGAAAGACTTCCTCCTTAACGGTCGTGCGGGGCGGATGTCATTGAGCTGCTTTCTTTCTCTCTTATCGCAGCTGAACAGTGAGCGCAACTGCCCCTTCCAAACACGTTTGCGTTACAATTGTCGGATGATGACACGCCGTACAGCGCACGTCTTCGACATTGCGTGTCGAACTATTGCCCGAGCAGGCAGTAAAAGTTACGAGAACAGAGGGAAAGATGAAAAAGGAGTAGGAGAGGGGCAGGGTGTTTAGCACAGGCTGAGACCTCGCTCTCCGCAGAGAGAGCAGTAGGCTAAAGGCTCGTCGTCGGTATCCCTTCAGCGGGCGAGCGAAAGAAGGCTGGTCATTTATATGCAACCTTGAGGAAAGCGAAGCACCTCTCGGAGCGCCTTCTCGCCATCCGTTCGCTGTTGGAGGTGGCGCACCAAGACAGACGCTAAAGCCGCTTGCACGTACTTCGACGCGACGAGCAATAACTCGCCGCCGGATACAAGGACGGATCCGTGAAGCGCCGCGGAACGGTGGCGTTTCTGGCAAACAAAAATACAATCTGGCCTCGTGCGGCAGCGTTAAGTGAGAGAGCGAAAGTGCGCCGGGGTGATTCGCGGACCGGCAAACGTAAGCCAAGAGGTGCGATTTGGGTGCTCGCGCAACACGGCCAACGTGTTTTCATTCTCCAATCGCCAATTTTCCCCTCCACTCTCTACCATAATTTATTCTCGCTCTTTCTAGCTTTTCTTTGTTTTTTGCCAAAGCTCTCTTCTATAAGGTAAGCCTCGCAAGACTGGGAATCCTTTCCTGAAGCTTTCTCGTTGCCTTCTTTCTCGCAGCAGTTGCTGCCACGTGACGGAGTTGTCGCGACAGAGCGAGGATTCTCGTACGGCGGCTCGCTTGGACGAAACCCGCGCATACGGGTAGACAGCAGGGCTTGCGAAAAAAAAAAATGGCAAGGAAAAAATGATTATGTGGCTGCGACGTATGAAAGAAGATATCAAGCACTAACGTACGCGCGATTCTATTCAGCTGAGTCTGTCGAGACGGATCTGTCTCGGGGACGACTGCGGTGTATCTCCCTTCTATCTCGTACCACGCGTGTGGTAGCCGCCGGTGAAATCTGAGACCGCGGGTCATCGCCGCCGTCGCCGTCGGGTCGCCATCGAAGGCCGTCGTCGTCGTGCCCCATTTTTTTCTGTCCTTCGCCTCAGGCTTGGCGGGAAATTAGTGTCGTACCGGCGACTGAAGACTGAGGTAAGTTGTTTCTCTCGTCTTCTACACTCAGTCAGGCTCGCTGACAGCACAGCAGGTCCAAAGTGGGCGACGGTGCGGCGTGGACAAGTGTGAAGTAGAAATATGAAGGTAGACTCTGTAGGTAATGACGCACTTATAATTGTGTGGCCATTTACTCACTTCACTTAAATGAAGGGGAAATACGCCATGAAAGGCGCCTGCCACGTGCCCACTGGAACAACGGTTTTCTGAAACTTTTTGTTGTTATGAGGGTGTGTGGAGCCTGTTGCCTGGAGCACCGTCATAAGCAAATTAAGTCACGTTTTGTACAGAACTCTAAATTTCTGTGTCTCTGAATGATGCTCGGTGTTGGTCTGATTTGGAAGTCGTCATAGTCCACAGTTTTTCACTGAGTGATCGTGAACAGAAAGTGCGAAAGCTATTAAATATATATGTGAATATACAGCAGTAAAACGTACATTAGTATTCGCGCTTCATCATTTTATGCTGCATGCCGTCTTTTATGTATATCCATATTCGCCATTTCCTTTATTTTTGCAGTGTCCAACAAACGAGTTGTTCACGACAACATGAGAGATGTATTGGCATTGGTTTGATTTGAACTGATGTTATTCACTCGTAAGAAAGTAAATAAACGATCGCACAGCAATTTAATCTTTCCGAGAACGTAACTCGCTACCATTGCGCAACATTTATTATCTTTTTTCAGAAACAAGAAAGCACGCGTACAACAGAAAATATTCAGAGGAAGCGCTGTATCAGGGCGCTTCTTGCTGCATTTTTATAGAGCGCAAAGTCACGTTTTACGTAGCCCGTCCAAAACTCTTTGATGCTGAGATCACAAGGTTTTAGACAAGTTCAGATTGCCCTATGCATGTAATTATTCCTTTCGCTTTGTCAGATGATGCGAGTAAATTGCGCGTTATGGGACGTTCAAAATAATGCAGGCGGAGGTACTTCTCAATCTGCTCTATACAGTCAGATGCACATGTCCTCGAAACCTGTTATGTATCCGGCGCATCCTGAAAACATAAAAGTGAAGTACCTCGTCGCTGCATATCTATTATAGGTGTTCGCCATCCTCATAAAAGAGAGAGAGAAAGAAGGAACGAAAGGAATGGTACGAACGATGCCAAATTAACGTCGAGAAAAGTTGACACCCTATTGTCGTAATACGTGGCCTCTAACGACAATTTGATCCCCATTGGAAAACGTGTCATCGTACGTGTCCCATTGTGAGAAGTGCTGAAAGCTGACGGCCATATTTTTGTTTTCTCCACCATCCGTGCTGCTTTTGTTTTCCTTCGGCAGTGAAGGAAAACGTTCACCTGCTATCAAAACGAAAATGACACTGAGTGCAGCAGCTGCTACGAGCTCTGTGCAGAAATTTTCTAAGGACTGCGGCAACCAGCAATTACCCTTTCCTCTGTTCCATTTTAGAAGTGTAAGCTTCAAGCTTTTTCCTGTAATTGTACGTTTGAGCAAATTATTTGCAATGTTTCTTGATCTTAGAGATTAATTAAGCGAAATCGGTCCTGACAATCATAAACTGTGTATTTCTATACAGTGTATGCCCTCCTGAAGGTATGTATAATGTTTAAAGAATTATTGCGTGTTCTTGCACGACTGATTAATCTTTCCTAATATGCCGAACTTAGCTAATGCATTCCGTGTATAGCTAAGTAGGGCTCTTGATCGACAGTGTGCATTTACATTTCTGCATAGCCCATATAGCGCTGTCGTGCTAAAATTAAATGCAAACAAACAAGGGTTAACCAGAACGCGTTCTTTCGCTTCCACTTTCGCCAATAGTTGGACGTTGGCATGATTATCGCGTAAGGTTATATTTACTTAGTTGCCTACAACATATTTATATTCCAGCTCACACGGTAGCGCAGTGCTCGTTTAAGAGGTGTTCTACTTCCACACGGAAGTTTTGAGCGCTTACGATATCAATGAAAGCTGTTACATGAATCACGCTTAGTACAATTCGAGGTGACAATGCGGGAATACCAGCGAAAGCTTTCGAAACATAAAAAAACGATAAAGACCTCGGTTTTTGCGATCCCATCTTTTAGCTGAGACGAGAGACGAAGCCATTTACAAAGAACTGCGCTAGCTTTCGGTTACTGCAATGTTGCAGTACGAAATAACGCTGACTGAGCTACTTGCAGCGCCCCTAAGTGTTAAGTGGGAACTAAGTAGATTGTAGTATTTCTGACGTATTCTTGAAGGCATTGTCCAGCGCCAGTGCTATTATTATAAGTTCGTCGTCAATCGTTCTGCCCATCTTGTGCGTATCTAGTAAAAGAATAAAGAGTGTCAATACTTGTATTTGTAGATTGGCAACGGTGACGCTGATGCGCCGCATAAAATGGACACGCTTGACCCGAAAATACTACATAGAAAACACATGTATATCTCTGTTTGACGCCGAATAGTCAAAGCAGAGATAGAGTACTCTCATCGGTTCGTGTTTGTATGCGCACTGTAGTAATCGGGGCCACAACCGAAAGGGAGAGGGAGACGTATTTATGTACGGCAAAACACAAAATGAGGCGCTCAATGAGCTGAGGGATTTGGCGCACGACGCTAAACGAAGATAGGAATCATTAACCTTGACGGCTGCAGTACCATTTTACGCACAGCGCGAGCGTCATCGACTTCTTACAGAAAGAGTTGTCATAGGTACTTTCCAGCTCTATTCCCGCGAACGCGGTAGCAGTCATTGAGTAGCTGACGTCAACTCCGCATCTTGTGTATAAGAAAGCTTTTTTGTAGTTTTAGGTTCTCTCCATTAGCAACAGTATAGGACCATATAAAACCAAATACGTGTGGGTATAAGAGGAAAAGCCTTGTAGCTTAGTGTAGAAATATTTCCCATAATATCATAGGTTCTTGTGAGTGAGAATGATGGTAAAATTGCATATGGGATTTATCTTTTTTTTATCACTGAAGGTTGCTATATATTATGCGACAAGTAGTTGGCACCGCCCATGATGACAGTACTGCTGTTAATGAGGCTGCTGCTGCTGCTGCTGATAATAATAATAATAATAACAATAATAATAATAATAATAATAATAATAATAATAATAATAATAATAATAATAATAATAATAATAATAATAATAATAATAATAATAATAATAATAATAATAATAATAATAATAATAATAATAATAATAATAATTATTTCAGATTGTGCTGGCCACATCCGGCACCGCGCACGTTGCGATCTAGTAGAGGCGTGTGTCTCTGGAACCGTTTTTACAGAACTCACAATATTTTCTAGAGGTGCTAGGGGCACAGCCAAACATTTGCCATAGGGAGAGGTATAAAGCTGCGACATTCATTATTCCGCTACGAGCAGAAACTGAAAGCGAAAAGCAAGTGACGCTACGCAACTCTTATCGCTTTCCCCTTTTCTTTTTTTCGCCCAGACTGCTTCCACGATGATGACGCCTTACGCGCTTCATGGCGTCCTGCTGCTGCTGGTGTTACGAGGGGGCAGCGCTCAGCAGCTGGGCATCCTAACCAATCCGCTGGGCACGCTGACGAACACGGGCTCCGGTCTGAACCCGGTAAACTTGGGGACGCGCGCCTGGGACCAGACGTTCGGAAAGCTTACCAACACGTCGGCCTCGGATATCAGCAAACAGCTGACCGAGAAGTGAGTATAGGATTGTGCTTGTCTAACTGGTGAACTATTCGGTGTGAACGATGATATTGGATTAGGGATTATAAAATGTGAGCAAAAGCGAAGCCCCGCGGAGAATATTGAGGATTACGCATGCACAACCATACACACGCACAGGTGGACGTAGTCGCGCGAGCTTCGGAATGGCACCCGCTGTTCGAAGAGGCGTGTTTTGCTAGCAAGTCACGAAGAGGGGTTAGAAAAGAGTGCACACGAAAGATAACTTTCTTGTAAAACTCAGATAAAAGTTCGATAATTCCCTGAGTTTATTCGCGGACGCTAGTCTCAGATCTCTTAGCGTTGCACTCGTTCTAGTCTCTAGCTCGGAGTTCTTGGCGTCACTACAACGTTCCAAAAACATTTGTGCTTGGCGGAACAAGGATTTTTATTTGTTGAAGTCAACATCGTTTGTTATAACGTTCTATAAAGTGAACTGTTAGGTTTTCTTAGACTTCACTTGAGAGTGGTGCAGTCTCCAGCTCTTTCAGTTGCAGCGATGATGCCAAGACGCAACTCTACGGCCGGGCTATATCACGGTCATTGTATTGTCAGTCTGATTATTATGCGATTTGTTTAGGGCCACTGCATTGCTTCACACTTTCTCGCACTTCTTAAGCTCAAAGTGTTATGTGCCATTCAAATTGAGTCACGAAGCAGTTATTTCTCTGAGTATTCGGCGCCTTTGACCTGCGAGTGTCAGGTGCTGCTGTTCTTCAAATCTTGGAGCCAACTAGCACGCCAAAATTTACTGTTCGCCCATGCTTCTCTTGGTTATACGTCAGGCTTGAGAAATATCATAAAAACTGTGGATTTCTTTTGCGCTATAAGAAATGTTCATGTAAGAAAGTGCACGAAGCAATTGTGTGGATTTTCCCTAGCGCTAGATGCGTTTTTCTACTTTGTTGCACTGGTGAATGTTCTGATGATGACGAAATTTTACAGTGCGATTCCAGGAGTCCGTCATCGCGTCATCACCGACGTGCCCTTGGGAGGGCACAAACTTGCTGAAATCTTTCAGAATGCTACCGGTCATGTGATCGACTGCAACCTGCTGGGTGACAAGTGAGTGAAGAATATTGAAAGCCACGCTGCGTCCTCTCAAAAAGCAACTACTAAAGCTCTGCACATCTCTTCAATGCATCGCAGCTATTTTTGCGTTAACACAGTGTGTGAAACAGAAACTTCATAATTGAAACAACCAAAACAAGAGAAAATAGCAAGAAAAAGAGCACGCGTTCTAAAATTTAGCTTTAGTGGTGTCACTGCAGTTTCCGAATGGTAATGCATTTCCCACTCATGGTTTCTACGAATCAGATTTTGGGATGTACTTCTAGAAATTCACTATTTGGTGAGAAGCACAAAAATGCTTCACTGATTCAAGAGCGCCAAAATTTGCTTGATAATTGCTTTTTGAAGCCTTCAGTAAGCTTTATTCCATCATCAATGACCAGGATCGGTTTTCCAATAGTAGGTGCATGGAAATGTTTCCTTCAGCGCATGGGTTGCGGGACGTTTTTGTTGTTTTCTGCTGTTCAAACACCCGCACACTTTTCTGAGCAATGATTTCATAATAATTCACTGCCACTTTCTCCACATCTAGGGTTTTGATTGAAGGCGTCCTTGTAGTGCTGCCAGAAAGTCTGGTAACGAAGGTGACACCCGAGGAAATGGATCAATTTCTGGACCTATGCGGCACTCGGGAGAACTTCGCCGGCAAGCAGAAATCTGCGTTTGACTACATCGGCGATATATTCAAAAGTTTATTCATATTCCCAGGTAACGCATGCGTTTCAACTCTCGAACCTTCCTTTAAAAAAAGATGAGCACGAACAGTTTGCTGTAGAGACGAATCTGCATTGCGCGCAATTTTAATTAACATGACGACTACACCATTTCACTGGAGAACGCTCTTTTACATTATGAACACTCTGTTGCAGCGCTGGTCAGGTGAGACCTAAAGGAATACTGGCGGGCTGCGGTAGGTGAGAGAATGTGGCCTAACCGAGCGCTAAAGATTCTATAGTGCCGACAGAAGCTTTTAAGGGCATCCTGTAACTTACGAGCTTCAATCATATAGAGGTGATGTATTGAGTGTACTGGTTAACAGAAGCATGCAGCTACCACCGGAAGAGTTGGTGGACTTCGCTGAAAGCTTGCATTGTACTTTATAGACATCGTATCACCACACTTTAATATCTTAAAGACCCTGCTTAAGGGTGTTACATAAGGAGTGATTCGCTTGATGAAGGACAATCGTACACATGTGCTTACGGTGACGTGTGGGCAGCAAATGCATCCAGTAATTGAGATATGGCGGTGCTGTACGTCATATATAAGGGTGACAGCACTACACTACATGCATAAGGCAGGCATAGAAGACAATGATAGTAAACCTGAAGATAACATCTGCGTGAGAATTGCAGAAGTAGAAAACAAGCAGAGACATTGAATGAGAAGGCCAGTAAGGGGCCTTTTTCTTATATGACCCCCGTAAACTGCATGCAGTGTACAAGAAAAGAACGAAACTGCGACTCTTAAGGGATGTCAAATGGTGGGAACGCGAGGCGAGGTTAGATTGGAAGCTCACAGCGTTCCAAGAAAGGCAGCCAAAGTGTATAACGTTCCGTGCAGCAATGAAATATTACGTCATACTAAATTTCATTAAAGTTTCACTTTTACAGGTTTCAGTGTCATTTCAGTTTTAAAACTTTACACACACACACAAACATCCACATTATTAGGAGGCATTTACGCCATAAATTACTTGCTATCACGTACAAGAGTTAAATTCGTTATCGCTCAACCCCAGGCACAAAATGGTGCGGCGCCGGTAACGTGGCCAAGAACTACGACGATCTGGGACCTTCCAGAGCCACTGACGCCTGCTGCCGGGAGCACGACCACTCCGACGACAATATCCCCGCTTTCCAGGCCAAACACGGCATCAGGAATACGAACCTCTACACCATGTGCGTAATGCCGAATTTGCATACCAATGTTAAGAATTCTACTCTAGGTTTTCACTGAGTCCCCACCAAATGAATTGGTGTGCTCTGGCACGCACACAAGAGCGGTCCGCTATCCGTTAGTGAGAACGCAAGTGTGCACTCAGCCGTAAATTGACGTTTGTGCCGCATTGCTATTGTATACCTTGGTGGGCGCTCAGTGGAAACGATTTTTCCAGGGCACAAAAGAGATACTAGGTATAAAAGATCACTTTTATAACTGAGTGAGCAAGATCCCCCATAATGCACGCGCGCGCAGCTGTCAAGACGTCACAATCGGCACAACATAAGTACGTTATTGTACAGGTACTTAGAAAGGACATGATGCTAAGTGCTGCCATAGTTTCTTCAATTTATTTTGCTCTGTTGATTGATTACGAAAGAAAATTGTCGGAGAAACTGTGCGATGTTATCGGAACTACAGGTATTTAAAAGGCTGGCTGCACTCTGTGACAGCTTGTTCATAACCTTTTGTACATGCAACGCTCAATAAGTATTTATTTCGTAATATATAAGCTTACGGTTGCTTACACTTAGACTACGAACATTAGGTTTGGTTCCAAGCTTCAGCAGCGGCAGTCAGTGATTCTTTATTCGAAATAGCTTGCAGCGAACGCTTTCATGTGTTCCTTTTTGTGTTATTGCTTGCATGCGTATGTTATGTGACTATTTGAATTTGTTTTTATTGCAGGACTCACTGTAAGGGTGACCGAAAATTCTACGGCTGTCTTCTGAATGACAGCAGTGTTCCGTCAGTGGCTGTGGGAAAGATATTCTTCAACATTCTGCGGACCAATTGCTTTGACTACACATTTCCCAAGAAGTGTATTCAGAACAATGCGTAAGTACTTGAGCAGGAGTCTGGCGGGGCAGTGCAATTAGTACGAAGCTCTTCATTATTAGAGCTCCATGCAGCTTTCAATATCAATGGGCTGAAAAACTTTTCTTCGATGACAAGTGGCTTGTGTGAGTTGATAGTGCATGATTCTTTATAGGTAGCGCAGGCAGGACAAGCGCAAAGATGTGGCAGCCATGTGCATTTTTGTCTGTCCTTTGTTCGCGTCTGTGTGTTACTTGCAGAAATCCTTCTTGCCAGTAAATCAGTTTTATTTGGCTGTACACTGCTTTTAATCAGATTCTTTTACTTGGAGTATGGCTGGAAAATATAAAGAGCGCAGAATTTCTTACAATTCAAGGATGAGTGAATTCACGAAGGGCGTCGCCCGTAAGAATAATTTTCTAATGGCTGATCTCCTTCGCTAATAATATGTCCAATATCACGATTGATTGACCAGTTCTTTTGGAATAGCTATAGTGTAAGAACTTTTTTTTGCTTGTGTAAAGGAGGTTGGGGTCCAGGGAGGGGGATGATGCGTGATAACGATGCAAGTAATGAACGAATGAATAAAAAGAACGGAAATCAGTACAATTAATGTTGCGGTCAACAAAACCGAACTTTGACGAACCAATAGGCGTTGGTATCAAAGTGATATACGATCACCAGTATATGCCTCGCGATTAGGAATAACGTAAATAGCTAAAAACGTTCACTTATTGAATGCTTTTATTGATATATTACACCTTAGAGAGCTAGGATAAACATACTTATGTTGAGGAGCTAGCTGTACCTACTGCATTGTGTGTTCTCAGTCTAATAATAATAACTGCTAATAATAATTTAAAGCCTACCACTTGACCGGCACGCCTTTCTTGCGAGTGTACGTTACTGTGCCAGCTACCGTTTGCAGAAAATGAGTAGACTCGTCAGTTTAAGAGCATTAGTGACAGTCGACAACCTATGTTCAATCACCTGGCAAGAAAACAAGCGTTCTTTATATGCAGTCGACCTGCAAACTGCCTTGGGAGTGTCAGGGCTTGGCCGCACCGGCAATATGTACCAGCCCCCTTTTTATCAGTCTAGAAATCCGGGCCCATATTCAGAAAACCTTCTTACGCTAAAAACGTTCGTGGCAGCCAATCAATATGTAGGACATATCATTAGCGAAGGCGGTCAGCCAGTGAAAAACAGGACTTACGAACGAAAGGCTTTGTGAATTCGGCCCTTAATTTATATGATTCGTTTGTCCCCGCTTCACTCTTGGTGACTCTCTGGCCTAGGTAAATACTATCTTCGCAGCTCAAACAAATCATAAATATCAGAGGCTGAATTCACAAAGCTTTTCGCTCTTCAGTTCTGTTTTTCATTGGTGATCGCTTTCGCTAATAATATGTCCTATATCACGATTGGCTGCCACGAACGCTTTTAGCGTAAGAAGGTATTGTGATTACGGGCTCAGATTTCTAGACTGCTAAAAAGGGGGTTAGCACATATTGACGGTCCGGCCAAATCGTGACACTCCCAAGGCTGTTTGCCGTTACCCCCTGAAAAGAAAAAAAAGTACAGTCATTGCACTCTACCACTATAGTAACGTATGAGGCTGAAACCTGGCGGATAACAAAACAAGCTTGAGGAAAAGCTAACGGCACACAATGATCAGTGGAACGAAAAATGATAGGTATAGCTTTAAGAGACAGGAACATGGTGGTGTGGGTGAGGTATCAAATTTGTGTAGCTATATTATTCTAGTTGAGAGTAAGTTCAGGAAAGGGAGTTTGGCAGGTCCATTATTCCACAGTGAAGATAGGCGGCAGTCTGTTGGAGTAACAAAGGGGATACCACGGGTAAAAGAAACGCGTTTGAGAACGGCGGAGCGTAAAGTGGTGTGGTGAGGAAATTTGCAGGCATAGGTGGTGTAAGCTGACGCAAAATTGGAGTAACTGAAAATCGTCGGGAGAGGCGTTCGTACTGCATTAGACAAATAGGCTGAATAGAAGAACCTGCGGTTCCAAAACTCACAGGAAGACTCGTATGGGGGCGGAACCGGTAAGAAGCTTTTTGAATTGGGACTTTTGAGGCGAATCTACAGATATCTTCATTCGTAAGAACTGTTTGGTGGCTGCGTTCTCTAATATTTTGTAAGCTGTCACGAAAAACAGGCGACTTCTCTGGTAAGGTGCACTCCAGTGCACGAAAATAGTTATGTATTTGACCCCTAATTTTCTGCTGAGAGTTAGCTATAGGGAAGAAATAACCTGCCATTGCCTACGCGTGATGTTTGCTTATTGCTAGCAAACTACATTTCACTATATGCTTCTCAGGTTCTACATCCCTCTAGTAACCGAAAAGTGCAAAGAGTACAGACTGGACCCGACCGAATCCAAGGAATGGCAGACTTTCTCGCCTCCGAACTTCTGGAAGGACTACGTTGCCCGCAAGAAGGCGCAGACCAGCCAGGGAAAGCCCGTCAGTCCGAGCCCGGGGCAGGATGGCGCCTCTGTGCCGGTCACCACGGAGGAACCCGAGGAAGAACCAGAAGAAGAGCCCATTGAGGATGCGGAACCTGACAATTGGAAGAAGCTGGACCCTGCTGACTACAGCCTCGATGCGACTGAGGAGCCCGTCTACGAGGAGACGACTCCGAAGCCCGCGGCGCCGCGTTCGTCCGGAGGATCGAGGCGTACAGGCTTGAACCTTGGAGGCCTTAATGTGGTTGGGTGAAAGTATGAGCGCACACTGTGGAGTATAACTGTGGTGCCTTATTGGCCACTTATCTGCTAACTACGCAACGCAGCAGCCTCGTAACGGTCTGGCTGGTACGGGTTACATAGTTGTGCCATGTCATCGCAACAAGAGTCGCTTCTAGCTTTGAAAAAAAAATTTGGATGCGTGCTTAGCTTAGCAGTGGCTGGCAGTACACGGCTGGGAGATGCAATGAATATGTGGTGAAAAAAATAAGAGGAATGTGAAAAAAAAATAAACGCTAATACACTGTGTTATGTTTGGGAGGTCCATACCACCGCTGGCAACCAGTTGTCATGGTTGGGGTCGGGCATGAAATAGATGGTAGCTGGCCCGTGCCGTCGTCCAACTTATCCACGCTGAGTACGTTGTTAAAGGGATAGACTTGTTCTCATCAAGAACAAGGAATATGGGCTTTATTTAGAGTATCTACATGAAGGACGTTACTGTTCATCAGTCTAACATGACTGAAAGAGGAATGCACACTGAGGAGCTGTAAACTGCTCCTTAAATACACTATGTCCTCCCTAGATCCCTAGGTGAGAGAAAACGGCTGTTCAATCTGCTACCAATTCGGAGCGTTCAAAGTCATCGTAGCCGACCCGCCTTTGAGAGGGAGGGTTCACACAAACTTCCGCACAGGTTTCACTGACCACGCCGAGGTAAGTGGGTTCTCGCAGACACGGGTTTTGCCCCGAGCAGGCGCCTCTTCATCCAAGTGTTGACTCCGCAGACAATGGCTGCCGTGTCTGTCCATGACTTCTAAGCCCCGTGAGACGGCCGCCAGACATCTTCTCCCAGGTGTTCCACCGCTTCTAACAAGCCGTGGCGGCCACGGCGAATCGACGAACAATACTTGGTCCGCCGACCGCGTTTAGTCATAGCGGCGCCGAGGGGGTGTTGATGCGGCGCATCGTCGTCCCTACAAAACTAGTCGCCGCGGCAGGTGGGGAAGGCTTCCATGGTCGCTTCTGGGAAGCTCGCCACCCTCGCAGCGGCGGCTGGCTGGGAAAATTTTGTAGGTGGTTACCCTTACAGGCCGTTCGTAACAGCTCCATGGCCCGGAAAATCTCTACTGGCCAGTGCTGATAACTGCTGGGCAGGAAGAGAATGGCTGGTAGCCAGAGGAGCCAGAGAGCCTTGGCTTGCAGCGACCAGCTGTGATATGATGACACCACCCCAAAACATCCAATAAGGGCTGGCAACTGCAAAACGCACCCCATAACATAGCTCTGCGCCGAGATGACGTATCTTGGATCTCACTTTAGAACCGCTAGGCTTCAAAGAAAACAGAAGTGCAGAAACAAAAATGCTGCATTTCGCTACTACAATTTGGAAGGAATTTCGTGCTAACAAATTGGGCAATCATGGATGGAGTACTGCTAAATGAGAGGGGATCTTCTTGGCTTAGCAAAATTAACAATAACAACTCCAAAATTTAGGCGGGATCCCTAAACGCAGAATTCAAATTAACCTGCTCAAACCATCCGCATTGCTATGCAACTTTCCCTTCCTATGCCTAACGGAGAAGTACTCTTGGAGAGTGAGGTTCCATCGGAGCAAGCGGCCATTTTTGTATGACATTTGATTGAGACACGTCAGAGGACAGTGGTCGGTCTCGAAGCTGAACCTCGCTCCGTACAAGTAACACGACAACTTCTGGGCTGCCCAAACTAAACACTAAACTAAACAAACATATTCCTTTTTTGAAGCTCTGTAGGCTTCCCCTCTTACACTTTGTTTACGGCTGGCATAGAGGATAGGATGTTCATCGATATCGTCGTCGACCAAAGTACAACGCCCATACCTCTGTCGCTTGTGTCACACTGAACTATGAATTCCTTTGCGTAGTCTGGTGCGCGAAGCACAGGACGAGAAACCAATAGCGTTTTCAAATTTTGGAAAGCCTTCTCTTTGTCCTTATCCCAATGCACGCAATTCGGTGCTCCCTTTCGGAGGGCGTCCGTTAAAGGACTTGCCATTTGCTAGTAATTCGGAATGTAGGATTGATAGTACCCCACAAGTCCCAAAAATGAACGAATGTTTGTTTTCGTGCGCGGCTGTGAAAATTCTCCAATTGTAGCTATATTGAGCTCGGCCGGACGTCTCGTACCCCGACCGAGGACATGGCCCATGCAGATAAGTAACCTGCGAGCAGCCAAACCTACAATTTTGCGCTTTCATTGTTAAGCCGGCTTCCCTCAACCGTGAAAACACCTGCTTGAGGTGCGATACGTGGTTTTTCCAGCTGTCCTAAATAATTGCTACATCATCAAGCTATGGCAAGGCGAACTCCTGCAAGTCATTTAGAGCAATATCCATTAACTTAGAGAAGCTAAACGGCGCAAATCTGAGGGCGAGAGGGCTAAAAGTGCCTGCACGTGAGATAAATGCGGCATAGCGGTTGGTACTTTCTGAAAGGGGAAGTTGCGAGTATTCCCGCACGATATCCATAGTTGAAATGTATTTAGCATCGCTAACTCTTTCAATTCGTTCCTCAATGCTGTGTATCGGGTACAGCTGATCCCTAGTGATGGCATTTAACTTCCTGTAGTCAACACATGGACGAAATTCTTTGTTAAGGGTTTCTACCAGTGTTAACGGTGACGTGTAGTCACTCTCAGCAGGCTCAATAACTCTCAACTCTAGCATGCGCTGTATCTCTGCCTCCATAATTTCTCTCTGTTGTGGAGACACCCTGTAAGGCTTTGATCTTACGCGTTCGGTTGATGTCAGCTCTATTTCATGCGTTATTAGTTCGTTTCTACCTGGCCGATTGCTGAATCTGTCGAGATATTCCCCAAACAATCCTTTTAGCTCATCTAGCTGCTCGGGTCTAAGAATGTGCGAGCTTACCAAATGTTTTACTACTTCTTCTAGGGCGATTTCAGAGTTGGAGGTCGCCTTATAGTTGTTAAACTTGGTATTGGTGTCATACTGCTCTTTGATGGTACAGTTAAAGACTCCGCTCCGCTCTACGTATGGCTTCATCAAATTGCAGTGGTATATCCTCACCTGCTTCCTACGACCGGGCATTTTCAGAGCATAGTTAGTATCTGAAAGTTTGTGCAACACTTTAACGGGCGCGTCCCAGTGAACTTCAAGCTTTTTCATTCTTGAAGGTTTGAGGATCAATACCTGGTCTCCGGCGTTAAACGTACGAAGCCTCGCATTCTTGTCGTAATAGAACTTGGCGTTATTTTGAGCTATTCCCATGTTCTTTTAGACTAGTTTTTTTGGTTGCACTTAGCCGTTACAGTAGATTTAGCACGTATTCTACCACTGTTGAACTTTCTCCTCTTTCCTCCCACATCTCTCTTAACATTCTTAGTGGAGAAGGGAGTGTCCATCCATACACTAGTTCTGCTGGCGAGAACCCTGTAGCCTCATAAGGAACCATTCACAATGCAAACAAAGTGGCCGGAAGACAATTCTCCCAGTCCTTCTTGTGTTCGTAACAGAGCGCCCGCAAAACTCGCTTAAGCACTGAATTCCACCTCTCTACACTATTTGACTGAGGATGATAGAGGGAACTGTGTATTACCTTTACTCCGCACTTTTGCAAGAATGTGGAAGTCAGTGCGCTGGTGAATACTGACCCTGGAGCCACCTGAATTTCGGCTTTAAACCCAACTCGCGTGAATGCTGTCAAAATCGCGTCTACTACTTCGGTGGAGCTGAGCTCTTTCAGAGGGATCGCTTCTGGAAACTTTCTAGCCGGACACAGCATGATAAACAAGTACATGTAACCTGACTTTGTCTTTGGTAGAGGCCCTACCATGTCTATCACAAGTCGTCGGAAAGGTTCAGTTATTAAGGGCACTACCTTTAGTGGAGCTTTCCCTGTTTCTCCTGGTTTACCCGAGCGCTGGCAGGCGTCGCATGATCTTACAAAGTTTTCTACGTCTTTCAAACAGCCAGGTCAGTGATATTCCATAAACTATCTTTCCTTTGATTTGTTTATGCCTAGGTGGCCAGACCACCCATTTCCATGACAGCGACTCAAAAGGTCCTCCCTGTACTTAGTAGGTACCACTAACTGATCTAGAATCATACCCTTTCGGTCTCTGTAGTGCCGATACAACAATCCTCCTCTCTCTTGCACCGTCACGTTGCGCCTAGCAATGCCTTCTTTAGCTGTCTGATGTAGTTTAGCTAAGCTGTCATCCTTCTTTTGCTCGGCTGCCAGTGACTCTCTGTCTACTCTTAAGAGCTGATCAAAGTTCTTTGACGCTGGTGATAGCAACGACCCCGTCTCGCTTGCGGGTGCGTCAGCTGGTTCTTCTTGTAGACGTGAACTTTGACACCCTAGTGATCCGCTCTCACTGAGCTCGTCAGCTGGCAGGCTTTCCTCAACCGTTTTTCGTCCCTCGAGGCTAGCTCGGATTCGGTTACTGATATTACCTCTTTTGCTACTTCCGCTGGAGCAACTTTTGCATTTTCATCCGAAAGCGACGCGATTTTCCGAGTTTGGCCTCGCGTCAACGCCTGTACTACGCCCTCTCCCAGTTTCAGCCCTTTGTCCCGCAGTAACTGATCCGAACGATTCGAAAAATGTAAGGGTACTGCAGCGACAAAAATTTGGAAACTGCACCCTCGGTTACTAGCTCCCCGAACGGTCCATTGATTTTGACTTTGGCCATGGGCAGACACACGCTGTGTTCTTCTACAACCTGTTTCATCCATGCTACTTCTCCAGTGAAGTCATCTACCGTCACGTAAGACGGATGGACAATGTCCATCGTTGCAGCACTGTCTCGCAGCACCCGACATGGTTTGCCATTAACTTGCAGGTCGTGAAGATATGGGCTTAAAAGGTCTATATTCTCGTCTTTTTCATCCACGTAGGAGGAAGCTACGCTAGGCTTCCCGCAGTTTACAGCTACATGTCCCAGTTTGTGGCATTTATAACAGCGGATTGGTCTCAAAGATTCGAATTTTCTTTTCTGCTCTTTTTGCATGGTCTCCCTGATTAATTTCTCCTCGCTCTTTTCTGAGGGCTTTTCCTCCACGTCTACAGGTTCCGGTCGTCTAGTCTGCGAACCCTTTTTGAACGGAAATGGTTTCCGCGGTCCACTTCGGCCGTCCCAATTTCCGTCCTCGGCGTTCAGCTTTCTACGCGTTGCGTATTCTTTGGCTAATTCAGCCGCCCTTTCCACAGTGTTTACATATCCTCTGTCTTGCACTCACAGCTTCACAGTTGGTGGGATGCTTTTGTAGAACTGCTCTAGACACATTTATTCAATGATCCTGTCTCTGCTCTCGTACGCTTCCTCACTTTTAAACCACTCGAATATATGCTATATGCAAACTCGGTATACCCCTTGCTATCCTTCTTGCCTGTGCTTCTAAACCTTTGGCGAAAAGCTTTGGCTGAAAGGCGGTATTTCTTCAGAAGACTAGCCTTAACTTTTGCATAATCATATGCATCCTGTGCACTGAGTCTGGCGATTACTTCCGCAGCCTCACACGGCAACATAGACAGCAACCGCTGTGGCCATGTACTCGGACAGAAGTTCATCTTCTCGCTAGTCCTTTCAAAATTTCCTAGGAACAAGCCTATGTCGTTCCCGACCTCAAATAGCTTTAACAGCCTGTTCATGCGGTATGATTCTGGCTGACTTGATCGTCCTAGAGCCCCTTCACTTCCTTGAGTCAACTCCAAACGTTTGCTTTCAAGTTCAAGCTGCATTTTTCTTAACTCGCGACCTTTCTCGCGTTCCTCTCTCTCTTTGTCCCGTTCTTCTCTGTGCCGTCCTTCTCTCTCTCTGTCCCATTTCTCTCTCTTTTTAAGAAGTTCCAACCCCATTTCAATGTCTTCCTCACTGGCTTGTTCGGAAATTAGCTGCAACAATTCCGATTTTATCATTTCCTTGCGTACCTCTAGGCACAGTTCTTCACCAACGATCAACAATTCGTCTCTCAGCAGTGTCCTGAAAGGGACACTAAAGGTTACTATGAAGTCGAGTTAATGTGATAAATCAATCCTCTAGAACCTCTAAGGCGTCAACGTAATCGCGAACAGAGCATTAGTAACCGAGAAATTGAGGTAAATGCACGACACGATTTGAGATCCCCCAGTGGCATACCGGTACTAGTCCGATGACGAAGGCACTCCTCATCATAATTTGTCACTAGTACTCAACTACTCGTATTAAATGATCGTTTCATTAGGTTATAAAACGGAACAAAATGCTACTTGTCTACTTCTGTTCGATTCCAAGAAAAAATAGCATTTTGACATTACCTTTGAGTAGCATCGGTGATCGAAAGGTTTCGTTTTCGCTCGACTCCGCACTCTCGACTCTGCGCCGCGCGCGCTTTGGAGTTTCAGTTGGTTCGTTATCACGTCGTGCTGCGCTGGTTCTGCTGGCTCGCGAAACTTGCATTTGGAACAAGCAGCGAGAATGCCACGTCCATGTGATGTCGTGGGATGCGCGAACGGTCCGCGGAACTTGGCCAAGGGCAGTTGCAGCGGCGAATCCAACTTTACTTATCACTGTGTGCCAACGAGTGAACCTCTCCGTTCGAAGTGGTTAAGTGCCGTACGTCTGCCACAGCGCGCTGGCAAAGAGCCGAAAAACGACGTAGTGTGCTCGCTGCACTTTCGTCCAGAGGATTACGAGTTCAACGCCGACTTACTGAAGTCGTGTGGAGTGCCTTTCAAAGCGATGCTTTCCCGTAGCACTGTTCCGTTGGTCTTGCCTGCATTTCCCGAAGCGCAAGAACAACTGCAGGTCGAAGACGGTGAGTGCGGCATTTGGTTTTCATGAAGGAAAACCTACAAATGAGCCATGACATACAGTTGCCGTCGTAGTAGTGCGCAACGACGCCGGCAGCGCAAGCCCTCAGCAGCAGGTCACGTTCATCAGTGCTTAAATCGCTGAAGTCGAGCCCAGCATCGCGAGCCAATGCGTCGTTGTTGGGATCGTCCATTGCAACGAGCGTCAAAGTTGGCGTCATAAAATAAACCAGCTTATCGTCGCGCGCTTTCCCCGCCGCTAGCCACCATAGTTCCGCTTTCGCGCTGCTGTCGGCTCTGTCTTGGCGCTGTTTCTGGCCATGCGTTTGCGTTTCGCGCAGAAGAGCCGTAGTGCTCTTTTGCGGGCACCGTTTTTCTCACGGACGGCGCAACGTCTCTATAAGACTATGACGTCACCACTCCTCGATCGGAGGGCGGTCGATTTGAACTGCGCTAGAGGTACGCGGACGCTTCAGAACGCATCTTCTCTGAAAATAAGTCTCTTCTTCGCATGAAACAAGCGTTTTAAGGTTTCTGGGATGGTATTTTAACAGTCCACGTTGACTTAATATTAACCTTTAGTGTCTCTTTAACTCCATGATTGTTGCTTTACCGCCTTGGTCCTGCTCGCTAAACCTACCTAGGAAAACACAACCCAGCTAACAATAAACAATGTAGCTTCCCTACTGTTCTAAACAAAACAACCACCAAATTAAGCATAGAGAGTCAAAGCAAGAACCAAGCACTCACCGCAGACACAGCACACACGTCGCAAAGTCCGTCTCACCGCTGTCAGCCAGTTGTAATATTTGGGAGGTCAATCCCACCGCTGGAAACCAGTTGTCATGGTTGGGGTCGGGCATGAAATAGACGGTAGCTGGCCCATGCCGTCGAAAAACTTATCCACTCTGATGACGTTGTTGAAGGTATAGACTTGTTCTGATCGAGAAAGATGAATATGGGATTGAGTATGAGGAATATGGATAGGTGCTGTCGGCGGGCGCCGTTTTACTCACCGACGGCGCAACGTCACTATGAGACCATGACGTCACCACTCCTCGATCGGAGGGCGGGCGATTTGAACTGCGCTAGAAGTACAGTATCTACATGGAGAACGTTATAGTTCATTAGTCTAACATGACTGAAAGAGAAATGCACACTGAGGAGCCGCCAACGGCTCCTTAAATACACTTTGTCCTCCCTAGATCCCTAGCTGAGGGAAAACGGCCGTTCAACCTGCTACCAATTCGGAGCGTTCAAAGTCATCGTAGCCGACTCGCCTTTGAGGGGGAGGGTTTACACACACTTCCGAACAGGTTTCACTGACCACGCCGAGGTGAGTGGGTTCTCGCAGACACGGGTTTTGCCCCGAGCAGGCGCCTCTTCATCCCAGTGTTGACTCCGCAGATAATGGCCGCCGTGTCTGTCTATGACTTCTAAGCACCGTGAGACGGCCGCCAGACATCTTCTCCCAGGAGTTCCACCGCTTCTAACAAGCCGTGGAGGCCACGACAAGTCCACGAACAATACTTGGTCCGCCGACCGCGTTTACTCATAGCGGCACCGAGGGGGTGTTGATGCGGCACACCGTCGTCTCTACAAAACGAGTCGTCGCGGCAGGTTTGGAAGGCTTCCATGGTCGCTTCTAGGCAGGTCGCCACCCTCGCAGCTGCGGCTGGCTGGGAAAATTTTGTAGGTCTGTACCCTTGCAGGCCGTTCGTAACAACAGTAATTTATGAGTGCGTCGTGTTGTTGGATGGTGGAGCACAAATACTTCCTTACAAGTCATTTTTGAATTAGAAGACTACACGTGGTTATTGACGCAAGACGCGGGCGAAGGCTTTACGCAGAAACGCCGAAAATTACGAAACTTAACTTTTTATTGGGCGAACCTGTTTTCACAAAAACAAGTTACACTCAAAGCACAACGATAGCTGCAAGCACAGTCGGCGATCGTCGAAAATCTGATATACGGGTCAAGCACGTTGGCTTTTATACATGATTCGTCAAACGTTCCAGCGCAATCGCTGGTCCCCGTGTGCGTTCCATAAAGTACTACACGATTCGTGCCGCGCATATAATCGCACATAATCTGAAGCGCGTAATGTCCGGCGAGAACCTAGCAAACAGATAAAATAAACTACGACCAAGTTCCAATCATGCAAGCGCGTCTTGCGCTGAGCGATAACATTAAGTTGTTAGCAGGTGAAATACAGACCCCGGAATAAAGATAATGAAGTACACATGTCGCTATCATCTATGGGGATTTCAATATTCTGACAAGCATATGACAAATATATACTTCCCGCTAACCCCCCCACCCCCACCCCCCCGCCTTCCCACAATACATTGGATAAAGGCGACAAAAATGTAGTTACGCTACGATGAACCAATGCTTGCGCCCTGATTGGCCTTCTATATTTTGGGAGACTCATGGAGCCGAGTTCGCAAAACATTTGTCAGTCATCTTTGCCCATTGGCTGGAGGACTTCACTAATAATGCCTGCGATTTTGTAGCGATGTCTTATACGATGCTATTCCTTTTGGCGCTTCGTGGGTGCCAAGAGCGGCGCTGTGCCCGTGTTATAAACGGGATATGCGAGCCATGAACGGTGGAGGATAAGAGTGGCATAGAGTCTAGTAGATGGCATCGCTACATAATCACGACCAGCATCTGGAATAATGAGCAATTGCTGTTCAAAATTCTAGCGTCAGAGTATTTTGTGAATACGGGCATTGAAAACCTATTAAATATTAATTCCTGAAAAAAATATAGTGCAGGACAGTAAAGTTCTTTAGTTAGCCTCCAGCGTTCGACCCTGACGTCGGCAGCGTGAATTTCGGGCAGCAAGGCGGAGGCGGCCTCGTGCTGAAAGCAACGTATGTTAAGATACTTCCCAGTTTTCGTGCACTATGCATGTTTTATTGCAAAAGTTTTTTGATTCATGTTCCTGAAACATGATTTCACTGAGTTTCATTATAACTTTTGGTGTGTAGGCCATGGTGTCTCAATCGCATTTTGTGGTGCGATGCGGTAGCTTGTGGTGGACTGCCTTATTCTGTAAGCCAACAAACAATGTAATTAAGAAAACAGAGGGAAAATGAACAACTCTCTTATATTTAATGAACTCTCAAATGATCATGCATGTCTTGCACATAAGTTATAATGTGGTAGTTTTTATTTAAAGAAGCAAGAAGAAATGTTAATGAAAGTGAGCTATGCCGCTGGTGAGAGATGAACCCATGACCTCTGAATGACGCGTACGATGCACCAGCTCAGCTACAGCGATGGTGGTCTCTCCACCGTCGATGTAGCAGAGCTGTAACCATCGCTGTTATTGGGCATTTATGTGCATGTATGCAAAACGCAGCTCTCGGGCTGTTATAACCGTGGGACACTACCGGCTTTGGCGTCGCCTGTGGAACATTCTAAAGGCCGCAGGTATGATATCATTTGCAGGCAACTGTCCAACAAACCTTTCTATGTAGCGACAAGGGATCGAGACTACATTGGCATACGAGTAGCTTACGGGTACTGTGGGAGAGACGTCGGGGAAACGACTTGTACTTTACTGCCGCTGACACTCTTCGCATATCATAGGATCCGCACGCCATTCTTTTTGATGATGCTTCCAGATGACTGCGTGGCTCCGTTGCTCCAGTTTCAGGGCCCACAACGCGGTGCCACTGCCTATGCTTTAAAGTCCTCGTTTGAGTTTTTTTGAATGCGAATGTTCATGGGAAGCTTAACCCATATTCAAAAGAGGACACCAGGTGGTACGAACGCGTCATAAGCAGTGATACACCACATGTGATAACACTGTCGGCAGCGTTTTTGCCATGGTTTCACAGCTCCGATGTAACTGCATGAAAATGAGGAAGGGAACAGGTGAGACATATAATTTTAATTGATACATGGATCACGTTAGCAAAGATTTTTGTGCATGTCATCAGTTAAGCCTACCGGCGCCGGCACATTACCCAATTTATTGTTAGCGAGACTATCAGAGCCCTCGTAGTTCGGCTATGAATACTTGCGGCGTTTGTCATGCATCTTGTCGCTCATGGTTATTATCCATATAGGAGGATCAATCTCAGCACGCATGATGCCTGTAAAATTTTTTTTTTCCAAATCCCTTTTTAGAATTTGCTGCTATCCACGTAGTTATGATGGAACATTGAAAACTGACAAGCATGAAACTCGACTTCCGATACTATGATCGTTCAAGTTCTCCAGTCGGATCCTTCTATCGTAATTTATTGACTTTACCTCGAATCTTACAAATGGGTCTAGCAAGAAGTTAAAGAAAGTAATTTTTGCTTGCACATCCGCCCGAATTTCAGGCACTAGCAACTTTTCATTATCCAGCAATCGACGCGGATGCTTGTTGGTCGCGGGGACGTGTGCCACCTTTTTTAAGGGCCACTTTATTGGGGAACTCTTTCAAGTGCGTTTGGTCGAAATGGCAGCTTGGCTGTAGAGAATAAGAAAATAAGCGAGATGCGCTGTCCTTTTCTCATGTTTAATTTTCTGCTGACACCCGCCGGTCTTTCCGAGTCTACTTTCGAAAACAGCGAAGTGGTCGATATGGAACACTTTTGTTCCTTGTGAGCGAAGCCCTGTGACCATTACTTTGCGGCTACGATGATTAAGGCATCAGTACTAACGAGAATGTGTGTATCGCGCTTGCAGAAATTGATGCGCTTCCTTGAGAATCAAAACTGAGAGACAAAAGAAAGCTGAAGCTCGAGAAGATTAACTGATTCAGAAAAACTGCGAGAGGTAGACTACAAGCTTCTAATATTGCGACGTTTGCTTGACCTCTTCGCAGGCAGCCATCCGCGCTGTTGGTAAGTGTTTAATAACGTATCTAATCTATATAAATAACACAAAATGACTGCTGAATGCTGAATCACAGAGAGCTAAAATGGGAGGTATTACCTCTAGAGCTGTGCTGTTGCCTGGCGGAAACGGAGTGAAAGAGATTATGGGCAAGAAATGTTTCGTGCCAAACTGGAACAACGGAAATGAGTCATGCAAAGGCAAAGGTTAGATGTTCAGAGTCCCGAAAAAGAGGAGTCGACTGAAAGCGTGGCAGGATGCCATAGAGTGTAAAGACCGAGTCTGGCGACCAGAACACTAACTATATATATATGTGAGAAGAGCCTTCATATAAAGTACGCGGCACAGATATGAACGGCAGTGCACAATGCATTTGCACTAGCCGGCACTTACAAACCAAGTTTCATAAAGTTGTCTAAGCGCGTGGAAAATCCATCTGTGAGAAAGGCCACGTGGGGCACGTGACTGCTTCACATCGATTGATATTGTTTGGGGGTGATGTTGCAACAAAGGGTTTATTTATGCAATACGGAAAGATCGAAAGTGTGAGCACAACAAGAAAGATGCCTGACCGGAGCGACTCTTCGTCCTCGTTCTTCTCCGGTTACGCATAGTTACATAGGCTTCTACATAAGACTGGCTCATAGCACTGCCCTCCGGCGGCGAAAGCACCGACTCGGTGCAGACGAGCGGAGACTGCAGGAGAAGAGTACTGTGCAAATTATTGAAAGGTGTCCGGGATACGGTACGTCGATCTTGAGATGGACAACATGTACAATGCCAGTGCGGGGATTAGCTAATAGGGACGAAGGCAACAGTGCAGTGATTTCATTAGTCACATCAATCATTTGACCGCAAACACAATGTGAGACGGTGTACAGAAAGGACAGCTTTTCGGGAAAGCTGACATGTCGTGGAGTGTACCAGAGGAGGACAAGCGATTCAGGGACATAGTAAGTGGTCCTGTGATGGCTATGTAGCGAGATTGCTGGTTGATCCGGCAGCTGCAAAACTGAGTTCTGGTCATCTGACGTAGATGATTGGCACGGGCAATAGTCTCACGAGCATATTCAATGGATGACCACCTAGTAAAAGGCCCCAGGTTGTTTATGGGCAATGTAAAGTTTTTACCGTATAAGACAAACACCGGAAAGAGCCAAGTGGTCTCATGCCTGGAAGTGTCGGCAAATTTCACAATAAAACAATCCAGCGTCCCTATTCTGGCAGTCAGCGGACACGTACATTCCATCATGTCGGTAGTCGTTCGGTTCAAGCATTCCATCGGGCGATTTGCTTTTGGATCGTAGGCCGCAGTCAACGAATGTTGTGTCAAGCATTACTCTAGAATGACGTCGATCACTTTTGAAATGAACTGTCCGCCTTGGTATATTAGTAGTTGCAGAGGAGCTCCGTGCTGGTGTATGACGTTCTCCACCTAGAAGTCTGAAAAGTCGGGGGCGCAGTTAGTTCGAGGTGCATGAGCAACCACAAACCGCATCGTATAATCTTTGGCAACGATGACCCACTTCTTTCGAGAGGCGGATAGGGGACACGGGCCAAGTAAGTGGCGGCTGACGTGGTGAAGTGGTTCGTAGAAATAATGATAGGCTGAAGATGGCCAGCAGGCGAGAGTGTCGACTTTTTCTGTTGTTGGAAAAGGTCACACCAGCCCACGTAGCGACACACTGAGCAGGGCACGCCAACGGAAACGATGGTGGGCGCGGTCATATGTGCGTGACACGCCTACATGTCCGGTCCTTTGCGCATCGTGAAACTGAGCAGGACAGTACGAAGGACGTGGGCAGGGATGAGAACAAGTTGGGGCCGTCAGGGAAGCAATGGCAACGGTGTAAGCTATTACCCTGAAGTATTGAAGTAGAAAGAGACCGAGAGAGGGATCAGAAGCGCGCGAGTTGAGATGGTTGAGATGATGTTGCGTAAAGACTCTCGTTCGGCAGCGATGTTGGAGAGTTGAGACCTTCAAAGAACACACGGGCTGGAGTCGCTCATTGCGGGGTCAAGTGGATCTATCGGATTGTAAATGACAGTTATAAGTATTTTTGAGGTTGCAGTGCTCAACGACTAAGGCGACCTGTGGGACTCTTGAAGGACGACAGCCAGCTGAACGCATTGTGGTCACCGACGACGGTGAAGGGACGGCTGTACAGATAAGGGCAAACAAGGGCAAACAAGAGCGAGATAGAAGTTCTTTCCAAGATAGAATAGTTTCTCTCAGAAAAGGATAGAAGGCCACAGGTGTATGCAACAACGTAGTCTGACCACGCTTATGTTGGGCAAGACGAGCGCCGATGCTGCGGCAACTGGCGTTGGCACTGAACTCCGTGGGGACATATTATTGGAAGTATGAAACATGCGAAGACGCTTTTAATGCAAGAGTAAATCGTATGCGGACCTCCCCACCACACTGCCTTCGTATGAAATCAAAGCGGCAACTCAGCGTATAGTGACCAGTGATAGCGTCTGTTTGTTTGAATATAATTGCTCGATGCTTCAAGAAAAGAGCCCAACTGTTAGCGCCGTACCGAGTGAAATACTAAACGTTTTTTTTAATATACAGCAAAGAGCAGCAGCAATTATAAATCGCCTTTCAGCTTTTGTTACACAATGACAGAATCTTTCGTGCTGTTGGAAACGCTAGCAGATGCTCTGAAAAACGCAGGCTGCAACGCGCTCGTCCACGGCATCCAAATTTAGGCAGTCAGCAATAATGAGACGTGCCGAGCGGTTCCGTCGGAGCACCTGTTCTTCTTACATCGTGGTCAGCACGTTGGTAAGGAATGAAGGCGTCACAGCATTTTAAGCCCAGCCACAGAATAGTCGTTGAGGCTGAACCTGAGTTAAAGGTCTGCTGGAGAGGTGAGCTGGCATGGGCAGGGGATGGATATGGACATAATACTGGAAAAGGGCATCCTTTTCAGCCTTGCAAAGCCAACCTCTTGACCAACTTGACCAAGCCCACAAAGACATGTAGCCCTGCTTGCTTCGGCAGAGTCCTGATAGTATGCGAACACGGAACGAAGATTTCAGAAGGTGCAGTTGGATGTTTTAACAACTTGGGCTGTTCTACGCAGAAAACTTACGACCTCTGCCTGACAACGTGATCGACTAAGGTGTAACATTTAGGTGTGACATTTTATAAACAATTATTGACTGAAGTACGCCATTTAGGATTTAGAGTTCTGTGTAAATCATGAATTCTGCTTTCAACTTTTCCTCTTGCATCACAGAAAAACCGCTCTTTGGGAGGACAGTCGTATGCTTGCTGATATTACAGGCTGCAATTGCTGCTGGTAAAAGCATGAAATTACTCGAAAAGAAAAGCCACCATCCCGTAAGTGGTATAGAAAGCATGGGAAGCCTCTTCAACTTCATTATGCAAGCGTATAAGATGGCTGACTTCACATACAACCAAACGTACGTACCCAGTTTTTGTGGTAATGTTCTCATTATTCCTGTTAGAATGACGTAATAACAAGGACATGTACGCAAAAAAAAAAGAAGACAGTGTTACGATGGATCTTGCATATGTACACATATGCACGTTCTATCATCGAAGTTGCAATACCAATTATTTGAATGTGTTGTTCTTGCCTTTGTTTCACGCCCGCTAAATATTTCTTCAAACATTTTACAGTCTTGAACGCTGAAAACACATTGCATAAGTGATCAGCTATATGTGCGAACACATACTCCTACACACGTAGTATATATATATATATATATATATATATGTGTGTGTGTGTGTGTGTGTGTGTGTGTGTGTGTGTGGTGCTAGCAATTGCATTTTTGATGTCATGATTAAGTTAAACAATATGACGATGTAGAACAAGCAAAGCAGTCTGCGATGACTATACACGCACGCACAGACGGCACACACGCAGTAAGTGATTTCAGTATTGCACGCTTGCCTGATGCAAAGCGACGTGGCGTAGTGCAGTTTCGTGTAAGGAATGCTATTTTTTCTCTCTCTTCTTCATATTCCGCGGTACCCTATGTTTATCACGTAATACAGTTACATACTTGGTTTGAAAACGAAATACAGTTAATTCTATCCCACACCGAATATATTTGAGTGGCCGTGCTTCTGTAGCCACAGAATCAAAAACACCCTCATCGGAGTGCCGCTGAATGGTCTGCACAATAGCTTTCAGCATAAAAACCGAATACCTCTAATGGTATTCATGAGGATACGCTGGCAGGCTAGGTCGGCTGGCATGATTGCTTATCTTATACAGCAACGGATGTATACGTTGCTCGCACGCATTGTGTTAATTACGTAATCCTGTGATGTGATCGTCTCTACCATATGTCTTGCGTAGAAATAATATTAAGCAACTGTAATATAGTATTAGTATTAGTTTAGAGTATTAGGAGTAGTATAGTGTAATATTTTGAGTATTCATCTAAGACTATTTATCAGCGAGATATATCTTTTTAGAACGCCTTCAGTAAGTACATTGAAGGCATCAGACAACTGACCTAAAATATATTTATCGGGCTAAGTAATTGTTGCTGGAGAAAGAATCAAAAACAGGAATAATAATACGCAGCACACACGCGTGTGCGATTCTGCGGGATAGTTGATAATGGCACAAAAACCTCCCTCCGCGGCGTTAAACACAACTGTCCATAGAAACCGCACGCTTGCTTAAGCTGTAGAGCGGCCGTTTTCTTGGGTTATACATACACAGGTTCCCGAAAGCTTTCATAGATGATTGCAAGAATCGACCAAATGGCAGCTGCTGGAAATGCTTTAGGAGCATGCGGCGCGCAGCGTCGATTTATTTACCAAAAAAAGCAGGCCACGCTACATTTGGACGTAAAATCTCGCTCAACAGTAGGAGAACAGACTCCGTTTGCTGCAAGAACGTGTACTTAAGTACTGTCAGTGCGAAAGGATCGTTGTTTTGGAAGGTGAACACCTGATTCCGCATCACCTGCACTGAGAATATAGCACTTGGAGATGAAACAGAGTTCACTATCTGTCAGTGAGAGTCCAGGCTTATACGGAATAGAGTTTATTGTTTCAAAATTTTCGTATATATAAAACAGAGCATGAAACGTAACCTTCGCTGCATTTGCTTTGTGTGCTGTGCGTAAGTAGTTTGCTGTGCTCTTTTGCTGGTTTTGTTGCATGAGTACGTCTTATCGAGGATTGCGAACAGTAGTGGTTGTGGGGTCATCGTAATGGTAGTGAACGTTGGTGCTCATTGTGGTTTGTTCAGCTGGTCAGCCAGCGAAAATTGCGTTGGCAGACATTGGACGCTGCACAGAGCAATGAGAATTTGAGTTTCAAACCAGCGCTGTTTATATCCCCCACCCGTGTTCGTCAACTGCTGGTTTGGTAATTCAGAAGGCATGGAAACATTTTGTTTTTGTTTTCATGCATGCTGAGTGTAAGGGCACGCTTACAGCCGAATATACAGCTTATGAGTGCATCCATAACAATAATGATGTGGTGGCGCTCATCGAGCTAGAAGGAACAGATTTTATCTTCGCACTTGTTACTATTATTATTTTTTATGGGACGTCTGCCAATTCGTGATATATTGCAGTCATTCGTTGTCCAAAGGTCGGCAACACCATATACCAGGGCTTTCGCAATATCGAAAATGAATGAATGAATAAATAAATAAATAAATAAATAAATAAATAAATAAATAAATAAATAAATAAATAAATAAATAAATTATTCGTTAAAAATTATTCATCAGTCAATCAACCACATTTCGACTGAACACCTTGCGGGTAACGCGGGCAGCAAAATTTTGTTTGAGAAGGTTCTGGCTGCTGTTAACAAGTATCCGTTGGTATCACATTGCTGCCACTGTCACCTGCATAAATGCGGGTGAGTGCAGATTACAACTAATCTCTGTGTGACTTGCTTTAATGCCGACTTAACGAGTGCGCCTTTCAGGCTGACAACGAAGGTTGTGGCATCGACAAATGAAGACAACATGACCTATGTGACCTCGGAGCAAGTGAAAGAGATTGCTATTGCGTTCCGGAATATCACTGTACGGCATGAAAATCAGGTCAAACAGGCATCTTCGAAGAGCAATTGGGGACCTAAAGCGTTTCGTCAACTGAAGCTACTCTCGTCTTGTGTAGCTGTTCTTAATGACCACCTTAAAAGTCTAACATCAGCGAGGGACTTCAGAAATCTCCTTATTTTTCCAGGTATGAAGAACAGAATGCCTTCTGTGATCTATAAGTGAACAATAGAGGTACAGTAAAGTGGATATTAGGCGGGCGTGTTATAAAAGTTGAACTGCCTAGTTTAATATTCACGGTAATTGAGCTAAATGTAACGGCACCACAGTTTCGAGAACACGCTGAGTGCCTCGAGAATCGCACTTTGTGACAGAAGTTGTCAAAAATTATTGTTTCATATATTTTGGAGTTTTATACTAGAAAGGCTATAAGTTTGCAGATGGTGGTGGAAATATCTTTATTTTAAAAATTCAAGGTAAATTTTTGTAGCCACGGTGGACATTGGTCCTCCATACACTGCATCAGGAATCGTAAGCAGTGAGAAAATCAACTTTATTTACAGCTTTCATGTACGGAAATCGTCTTCTGTTTGATGTAGTTGTATGCCATTTCTTTTTCATTAGGAAGAAGACAGCTGAACTTAGCCTTCTACAGGGGGGGGGGGGGGAGACGTTCAGCTTCACAGACATGCTGCGACTTTTTCAGGGACAAAGTGGTGTGGAAAAGGGAATGTATCGGAACATAAAAACGACCTGGGTCTCCTGCGAGGCACTGACCAATGCTGCCGCGACCATGATCACGCCGTAGAATTCATCGAACCGCTCTCCAAGAAGTACGGGATAGTGAACACGCGCTTGTGGCCCATGTAAGTGTTTCTCCTTGTGCTCAGATGGTACTGCCCACTATCATCTCCTTTCTCTACGTTGAATGATTAACTACAAGCACTAAAGTGAACAAGCTAGTGTCTTCAGAGAAGCGCAGTGGTTATGTGGGAATCAGTCGCAACATCCTACAGCAGTCGAACCAATCAACTGAATCATGCATTAGAGCTTGCGTGTGTGCTGTCATTTGTACTTCGAGTGCTTGCGCATGCGGTGAAATAAATTAGCTATCGTCGTAAGGATCTCAAAGCAGATGTATATGGAATTATGGATATACCTTCATCGACTTCAGCGGTTCATGCCACAGATGTATTGTTTATGGAAAAGAAAAGAACGACCCATTTTTGTCCTTTTGTATTGGTAGAGTAGTTGAGAGCGCCTCCCGACTTCTACGCATGATGTACCAGGACATATTATCAAGGACACCAAAATTCGTTATCTGACTTGGAACTGTTTGATGCAATCAGTTGGGTTGCACAGGCTGATACTCAGAAATCAAGTTTGCTAAAGCCTTCTCAATTGTCAATGTTTGTGATGTTTTCGTGGGCCCTGATTGTTTCATGAGAGGTGAACTTACAGGACGAACTGTGTTGAAGACCAGAAATTTTATGACTGCCTGTTGAATGACGACAGTGACAGCAACCTGATGTCGGCATGCGTCGGAACAATATACTTTAACGTACTTGGCGCCCAATGTTTCAAGCAAACGCACACTGTTACTTGCGTAAAGTATGAAAGGTACGTGGACTTACCTTTCCACTCTCGAAACCTATCCGAAAGCCACGCAGATTCTTTATTAATGCTTTGTAGCCCTTGTACGTCTCAGAATTGCAAGAAAGAAACGAAGAATCGGAAAACAGGCCATATTAACTGCGTTTCTGCCCCTTGCTAGTAATAAAGTTCTATTAATCCAAGTAAATTTTATAAGCAATTTATTTGTTTTTATTGTCAATTCTTATTAAGAATATAAAAGTAATTTTTACGGAGACGCATGCGGTGTCCTGTTACGTGCTCTATAACGCAGCATGCTGTTGCCGTATAATGCTTCATGATGACGTAGCTAAAAAAATATTTTGTATAATTTGGGCACACCCTTAGGTTTGACGTAGTAGTTCTTCGGAAACCCGCAAGGTGGAGAGAAGTAATGAATAAAGGGAAAATCAGACATCCACCCGTTCGTAGCAATTGCTACAAAGGGTTCCTCGAAAGAAAAGCCTTCTTCTTCTCATAGCGATTGCTACAAAGGAAACCCATACAAGTTCCTCGAAAGAAAAGCCAGAAGGCTTTTCTTTCGAGGAACCCGCATGGGTTTCCTTTGTAGCAATTGCAACGAACGGGTGGATGTCTGATTTTCCCTTTATTCACAACCTTAGGATGTGAAACGTTTAGTTGTACTAAGCCGTTGTTGTATATTGCTCTATAAATTTTAAGATATTTGAATGTAATAGGATAAGCTAGACCTTTTTACCATGATTTGTCACAGTAATCAACAATGCTGTAACTTGCTAAATTGTACATATGCATCTAATCTGCTATAAATTCTGTCGTTCACGGGGGCTGAGACCTTCTTTAGGCTTTATACCTTTAGTCACAGTCTATATTCATTTGAATTAACGAGAAATAAAATTCAGTTCGAGATGGACGAAGATGTAAATGATAACACTCAGAAGTTCAATGCAGGTTTCGCTTAAGACAGCCACAATTACGTTCAGGTAACGAACGAATAGTTTGAAGTGCTGAGTAATAAGAACTATATCTTGCTTATATTTTCTGTTTTTTGAAATAGGAAAAGAGAAGCACTATGGGTTTAGGCACGGATGTGTACTAAGTCGATGACATGTTCATGTTGACACATGCTGATCTTCACCTGCAGTATTCCGAACAGAGAAGGGTGGGGATTGCAAGAGTCTTATCCTATACCACAAAGATATAGAAGCGTGCTTCTTGCTCAATGGCATCAACAGATGGCGCTTAAAACAACAGGAAATGAGGACGGCACGATATTCTAGTGGAACAGGACCACCAGCTTTCTTTGTTAACACTTGGAAGTACCACTGGATCTTTGAGGCCATAGCTTGAAAAATGCTATACATGATTCCGTGATAACTTCTAGAGGCAACACTAACTGGTATTGATAGAAGAATCTAATATACGTTTGCGTAGAAAGAGCAGCAAAAAATAATATAAAATAAAAGTTAACAATAAACGTGCAAACGCAACATGCCAACGGTATCGGTGAGAGGCTCCCAGAATTGAACTCATTAAGTAGGGGGAAAGTTTGCTGCAGTTGTGCAGTGATAGTGATAAGAACAATCTCCGAGGTGAGTAAAGCTATGCGTGGACAAAAGTTCACATATAGCTATAAATCTCTCTACAGGTTAAACAAACGGCGAAACTGCAAAGCTAGGAAAATAATGTACAAGTCCGCAGTATTTAAGAGGTGCACTGAGCAGGGTATTTCACCGTAAATATAATGAGTGCACTCATTATATTTACTGAAAAGGCATGCCTTTTTAGTGTCCATAAACCACGCACAATTTTGGCTTACCATGCAATTTATTGGCTTGAGAAGACAGATTGCTGCTGCCAAGTTGGTATCTGGAGCGGGAGAAAAAGAGATGTCATCGTTCTGCAAAATTATGGGCACACAGGAGAAATATTCCGCTGCTAAATATATACTCTTGTGTCTAATGGCATAAATTCGAGCATCTGCTTGTCTTCATTGTGTCTTCATAGAAAAAGGTATTCCACAGTGCGCATACATATGGCTCGAACGAGTAAGAAAAAGAAAGGCATTTCTTTGTAATGCCAGACAGCTTTATATTTTCCAAATTTTGCAGACGGCTTCTTCACGAAAGGATGTGCCGAAAATTCAAGATTGATGCATCAAAACCAACATGGAAATTGTCGCATGCAAAGGACTTCCTTGGTGCCTACCTCGTGAAGTATTAATATGAACCGATGTACCAGGGTGTAAGGAAATAAAAAAGTAAATAAGTAAATAAATGAATAAAAGTACATGGCTGTGAAATAGCGGGTCGCTTTTTTTTTACAGCGTAAGCTTTTTTCGGCTCAATCCAATAGCCGTTTCTGCTAGCGATGTTGTCTGCCGCTGCCACCAGTGCCTGTCGCAGCTATTGCCATGAATGAGAAAAAAGTTTCCAGCTCCCGCCGGAATAGAACCTGGGCCTTCTGTGCCATCTCAGCTACTCTACCACCAAGCCACGCCCACCACTACGCCAGAAGAGTCGCGCGATGTGAAATGCGCGCCGCTTAGCGTCGATACGGGTACACTGCATTGCAGTTGCATTGTATTCCACCAGGTGGCCCGCCATGTAGCAGTTGCATTTTTCTTTTTTTTTTTAGCCAGTGCAGGACATTAAGCAGTATAAATAGCAAGAGCTGGTGGCACCACCCACCACTGCCTCGTTCCAAAGGGGACGCTCATAACATCCATTCGTCCAGCATCTTATCTTGCCACATGCCAAGAAATGTGACATGTGCGCCGCGTAGTCTCGATACCTGTGTTTACTCTTCGGTGCACGCTTGGCGTCTCCTCACAAGGTACGAACCGCGGATGAGGAAGCGAATCGCAGAGCAGCGCGTGGCTGCAGCCAGTCAATGTCGGGCTCAGCAGACCGCTAAGCAGAGGGAGCACGAACCGCAGCTCGCCGTCGACGGCGATGCGGACAGTTTAGTTGTCCTCGTGAAAACTACGCAGAGACTTCGCCGCGAAGACCCCCTAGTCCGTTTTGCCGAAAATCAGGCACGACAGCTTCGCCGCGATGACCTACAGGTGCGTGCAGCAGAAAATAAAGTCCAGGAGCTTCGCCTCTTCGGGAGCAGTTTACGACGGTCTCCTATGGGGCCCATCCCCCTGCGTACGCTGTGACTGTATTGCCGCAGGCCGTGGCTTCTTTTGTTTTAAAATCTTTTTACTTCGGGAAATGAGATATGTCCTCGTTCAGACAAGCCGCATATTTCTCTTTCTGCAACAAAGAATCTGCGCCTGCGCACACCTTCCTCTCCGACAACGAGGCGCCGGACGCCGTGGCTCGAGGACTCAGAAGGCGAGACTTCGGGGCGCCGCGGCGAGGGCTGACAGGGGATCGGATGGTTGGCTAAAGGGAGATAACTAACCATTACAGATTAGGGAGGGTGCGTTAGTTCCGCACCCCCCCCCCCCCACTTAATAAGCAGCAGGCGGTGGCATGGCGCCTCCTTCAAACCAATACATTTGCAAATTTGGTGACTTATAATCGCTATCATCCGGAACAATATTCGGCCAAATGTAAATTTTCTCAAGGAAGGTGGAACCTGGATCAAATTATCTGGGCATGTCCTCGGGCGTCATGACAGGACCAAAAAATTAAGGATGCCAAGCAGTGGGAGACCATGCTGCTCAGCTCGGTCCCCGAAGACCAACTTTTGGCCGTCCAGCAGGCCGAGGATACCACCGGAGCCCTAGCGCTTATGAACACCATCAAGGCGGAGTTGCCCCCCCCCTCCCCACCAATCTGCCGGCTACCTAAATACAAGTTATTTCTCTCGCTCTCTCTCTTAGGGCCGACTAACGTTCGAACCGCACGCCGCGCCAAACGCCTGCCGCACGCGTGCGGATGGGAGGAAAACTGCACAAATTTGGGCTTACAGCACTTGTGTGAAGCGAGTGTAAACCGAAGTTTGCGCACCCATGTGCGACACATGCAATTTTCCTCATGCCCGCACGCGTTCGGAGGCGTTCGGTGCGGCGTGCGGTTTGAGAGTAAGTCGGCCCTTACTGGTTTTTGCCGGTAAGGTGATACATTATGGCAGGAGGATTTTCTTTCTTATTGAACAGTAAAAAATACGTGTGGGCTTCTGTATTTATTTGCAAGGGCTGTACGAACGTGCTTAGACTTGGCGAGTAAATGCAGGCAAATTGTAATGGCTAGTCGACGCCCATCACGCCCAGATATTTCTTGACGAACCGCAGAAATATTTCCAGCCGTCCATGCCAATACGCGAAGCGTTGTCTCAGCCACTTTCCTCTACATCTTACCATAAGCACATTTTAACCACCTCTACTGTGGAGTGGAGGACCTAAGGCATTGGCTTCAATAGCCATGGTACCTGGCGGGCTCGTGGCCGTGGTGAAGAACTCTACTTGCTGCCACTACGAAACCTTTACTTAAATCATGTTTTCTCTCGACCATTACTGATTTATTTGTTGAAAAACTATAGCTTTTTAGTTTGAATTGAGGTTTCTGCCGCACAAACGCGGTTTCAATGATGAACAGGAAGTGTTTGGATCCCACCGATGGCATCGGTTGTTGGGAACTCGGCGCTGACGCCCGTGGTTGTACCTGGGTCGCAAGCCCCAAGGGTAGCGTTGGCCTGGCGGCCTGGGGTACAACTGGAAGCATCCGAAGGTCCCGGCAAAGCATGAGTCGACTGGTAACAACAAAACAACTTGTTTATTTTAACATCGCAAAGAGTTGGCGGTCAGGTTGACCGAAGTAGAGAGACGGGAGAGCACTTTACTCAACAGAAGAAATCGGAGCCCCCCTTTTGGCGTCCGGGGGCAGCTGTTTTTATACTCTCGCAGTTGAGGGCAAGAAGGAACCCCTCAATAGACGAGCACGTGATTGTACAATGGGCTAATGGTGACGCACACTGTCGTAGCGCCGCCGGTCGGGCACAAAGACTGGGAGGAGAGGGTGACCCCCTGCTGTCGCATCGCCGCTGTTCGGGCACAATGGCACATACACTCACACACGCACATGAAGACACGTGGCATCGGATCATGCCTGGAAACGCCTGGAAACGCCTGGCGGGGAGCGTTGCGGCGACGCCGAACGGGCCAAAATGTCTGCCGCCCCGCCGCAGTCGCGCCTGGAAACGCCTGGAAACGCCTGGCGGGGAGCGTTGCGGCGACGCCGAACGGGCCAAAATGTCTGCCGCCCCGCCGCAGTCGCGCCTGGAAACGCCTGGAAACGCCTGGCGGGGAGCGTTGCGGCGACGCCGAACGGGCCAAAATGTCTGCCGCCCCGCCGCAGTCGCGCCGGCAAAACCGCGTGTCGCAGGCGAAACGCAACAGACCGCCCCGCCGGGGGAAGGAGATCCCGATGGACAGGGGACTGCATCCGCTGTCCGGAGGGATGTCGCTCGATGATGCTCATAACCGAAGTCGGGCGTCCCTCGATGTTTCTTGAGCGCAGCGCACAGAGAAGGCCTCGTTCTCTCGTTCAGGTTCGCACGGGACACTGCAAAGTGACTTCGGGAGAGTTCACATTTTTGTTCTCGTTCCCGGCAAGCGTTAGAACTACGCTGAAACTCAACCGCTCAGTCAGCAAGCACGGCACAACCCTCACTAAGCCCTGCCAGGCTCTTTCCCCTTTTTATACCACTGCCTAGTTCCTTACAGTAGTCTAGCATCACTCAGAACGCGTCCACAAATTGGAAAATTGCACTAGAAAGCATATCATCACTTTGAAACACTAAACAAAAGCAATATGTTAAAAAAATCCTGCCTCAGGAAGAAAAACATCAGTAACCAACAATTTTGAGGCTGATTCCTACGTTAGGGGCTTCGACTTAAGCCATCGGCGTTACCGTTGAGACTCCCCTTTTTGTAACGCACCTCAAAGGAATATTGTTGTAAAGCGAGGCTCCAGCGCAGGAGGCGGCCATTTTTGGGAGAGATGGTCTGCAGCCATTGGAGAGGGCAGTGATCCGTCTCAATGATAAACCTCGAGCCGGCTAGATAGCATGACAATTTCTGAACGGCCCACACGAGACATGCACACTCTTTCTCGGTGGCGCTATACGCCTGCTCACGACTGGTCAGCTTACGACTAGCATACAGGACGGGGTGTTCTACTTCTCCCTTTTCCCGTTGGCACAGTACAACGCCCATGCCTCGCTCACTAGCATCGCACTGAACAATGAACCCTTTTGTATAGTCTGGCGATCGTAGCACAGGCTGGTTTGTTAGGGCACTCTTTAGGGCGCTAAAAGCTCTTTCCTTTGTCTCGTCCCAGACGACTGTTTGAGGCTCTGACTTTCTTAGAGCATCCGTCAGGGGAGCCGCGATATCAGAGTACCTGGGGATGTACCTCTGATAGTAGCCGGCGACACCTAAGAACGACCGAATATCGGTCTTTGTGCGCGGTTGCGGAAAGTCTCGCACAGCGGCCACTTTTATTTCAGAGGGGCGGCGACGACCCTGACCAATCACGTGACCGAGGTAGACAACCTCGGCCTGTGCTAACTGGCACTTAGGAGCCTTTACTGTCAAGCCCGCTTCGCGCAGGCGGGTTAGCACTGCCCGCAAGTGTGCCATATGCTCAGACCAGGATGCGGAGAATATCGCTACGTCGTCTAGATACGGTAAAGCGAATTCTTGCTGTCCCCGCAACACTTTATCCATGAGGCTTGAAAAACAGTATGGCGCGTTCTTCAAACCAAAACTCAACACTTTAGGACGGAATGTTCCCATTGGTGAAATTAACGCCGCATACCTACTAGCCTCTACTGTAAGTGGACCCTGCCAATAACTCCTGACAAGATCTAGGGTGGAAATAAACTGAGCGCTACTAACTTTCTCAAGGCGCTCCTCGATGTTAGGGATCGGATAAATTTGATCCTTAGTGATGGAATTAAGCCTGCGGTAGTCGACGCAAGGACGAGGTTCCTTGCCCGGTACCTCAACTAAAATCAAAGGGGAGGTATAATCACTCTCACCTGCCTCAATAACACCGAGCTGTAGCATTTTCTTTACCTCAGCCTCCATAATATCGCTCTGGCGGGGTGACACCCGATACGCCTTGGATCGTACTGGCTCTGGGGAGGTAAGTTCTATATCATGAGTAAGTACAGAAGTCCTACCAGGCCTCTCAGAGAACAGACCTTGAAACTCTTGTAATAGCTGGTGTAGTTCGGTTTTCTGCTCGGGCGACAGCGGTGCTTTACTGATAAGGTCACTAATGACTTGACCGGTGTCTTCCCTGTTCGTCACTGAGCCTAGTCCCGGAAGCTCGACCGGAAGCTCTTCAGGAACGTTTACCATCATGCACACCACTGCTTCCCTTTGTCTATAAGGTTTGAGCAGATTACAGTGGTAAACTTGCTGTGCTTTCCGCTTTCCTGGCAGACTTACCACGTAGTTAACGTCCGACAGTTTCTGAACAATTCGTGCTGGGCCCTCCCACTGCACGTCTAGTTTGTTGTTTAGCGATGTGCGCAATATCATGACCTCATCGCCCACCTCAAAACGACGGGCCCTGGCTGTCCGATCATAATAAACCTTGGCCCTCTGCTGGGCCTTTGTCATTGCTTCACCTGACAACTCCTGTGCCCTTCTTAAGCGTTCGAGGAGCTTAAGTACGTACTCCACCACGACTGGGTCGTCGCCCCTACCTTCCCACGATTCTCGAAGCATGCGAAGCGGAGATCGAAGCGAGCGACCGTACACCAGTTCAGCTGGCGAAAACCCCGTAGCCGCATGCGGCGCGGTCCTTAAAGCAAACATCACCCCAGGCAGACACAGCTCCCAGTCAGTTCGATGTTCAAAACACAACGCTCTCAACACGCGCTTCATGACGGAGTGGAGCTTCTCAACGGAATTCGACTGTGGGTGGTACACTGAGCTGTGTAGCAGCTTTACCCCACACCTTTCGAGAAAAGTTGTCGTCAAAGCGCTAGTAAACACTGTGCCCTGATCTGATTGGATTTCCGCAGGAAAACCAACTCGCACAAATATGGACAGTAGTGCATTGACTATCTCAACTGAGCTGAGTTCTTTAAGCGGCACTGCTTCAGGGAACTTTGTCGCTGGGCAGATCACAGTCAAAATGTGTCTGTACCCCGTGGCTGTTACCGGCAGAGGTCCCACTGTATCAATAACGAGCCGTCTAAAAGGCTCCGTTATGATAGGTACCAATTTCAACGGCGCCCTTGATTTGTCCCCTGGTTTGCCCACCCGCTGACAAGTGTCACATGTCCTCACGAAATGGTCTGCGTCCCGAAAACACCCTGGCCAATAGTACTCTTGCAAGAGACGGTCCTTAGTTTTCTTAACTCCTAGGTGTCCGGACCACGAACCCCCGTGCGTCAAGCGCAACAGATCCTGACGATAGCATTGAGGCACGATCAGCTGATCGAACTCCACTCCTCTGCGGTCTAGATACTTCCGGTACAGGACTCCACCTCTTTCCACAAAACGCGCATTTTTCCTGGCGATACCTTCCTTGACATTGCAGCGAATGTTTTCTAGGCTGCCATCCTTCTTTTGCTCGGCTATCAAAGCCGACCGGCTGACTTTTAGCAACCTATCAAGTCCGTCTGACGTAGGCGCGATGAGCAAATCTGTAGATAGCTCTTCTAACTTTCCCTTATCGGGCATTTCCTCTCCAGTATCTGGCGCCTTCAACGCTACAGACTCAATTTTATTCAGTTCGGGCGTGCTCTGAATATCAGCTTGCTGCGCCTCTGACCCTTTTTCGTTGTTTGATAACGTCGGCCCCGCAACTACCGCCTTTGCAGCGAGCTCCCGAACCTTCGATCTGGTTAAGGCCTGAACACTAGCTTCACCAAACAAAAGCCCCTTCTCGCGCAGGAGGTGATCGGACCTGTTTGAAAATAGGTACGGGTACTGGGGTGGCAGCATAGATGACACTGCCGCCTCCGTCTCAAGCGCTCCGAAAGGTCCTTCAATAAGCACCTTTGCTACTGGCAGACACACGCTATGAGCTTCCACGGCTTGCTTGATCCATGCGCACTCGCCCGTGAACATATGGGGTTCTACGTAAGACGGGTGAACTACATCCATCGTAGCTGCGGAATCGCGAAGCACTCGGCACTCTTTCCCGTTCACGAGGAGGTCTCGCATGTAAGGCTCGAGAAGCTTCATGTTCTCGTCAGTGCTGCCTATTGAAAAAAACACAACTTTTGGTGTTGTTTCCGGACACTGCGCCGAAAAGTGACCCGGCTTCTGGCACGTATAACAAACGCGCGCTTGCCTCATCTCGAACCGCTTTCTGCGTTCGGCTTCGGCTGCCGCCGTCTCCTTAGGTTCGGTCGCACTGCTTCCACTCGCATCCGCACTACGCGTGTTCCCCTTTGCTCTCATGGGTGTGAACTTCGGCCTCTCAAACTTCAAGCCAAATTCACCCTTTTGACCGTCCTTAGCTCCGCGAGCCCGACGCGTCACAAACTCCTCGGCTAGCTCAGCGGCTTTAGCCACCGTACAAACGTCTGGCCTATCCAAGACCCAGTATCGCACGTTCTCCGGTAACCGACTATAAAACTGTTCTAGCCCGAAGCACTGCAGAACTTTATCGTGGTCACCAAACGCTTTCTCTTCTTTGAGCCACTCCTGCATGTTCGACATAAGCCTATACGCAAACTCTGTATATGACTCACTTTTGCCTTTCTCATTTTCCCGAAACTTCCGACGGAACGCCTCCGCAGACAGCCGGTACTTTTTTAGAAGACTCGATTTCACTGTGTCGAAATCCTCTGCCTCCTCTCTATCCAAGCGAGCGACTACGTCGGCCGCCTCGCCGGGTAACAAAGTGAGCAAGCGCTGTGGCCACGTTTCCCGAGAGAACCCCTGCTTCTCGCACGTTCGCTCAAAGTTAACCAGGAACAAACCAATGTCCTCTCCAAGCTTAAACGGCCGCATCAGGTCAGTCATTTTGAACAATACGCGTTCTCCTGCACCGTGTGCCTGACTTCCATTACGAGCGCGTTCCATCTCTACCTCAAGACGCTTCATTTCCAAAGCGTGTTGACGGTCACGCTCTTGTTGCTCTCGCTCTTTCTGTTCTTTACGTTCACGCTCTTCTTTTTCTTTCTGTTCTTTACGTTCACGCTCTTCTTTTTCTTTTTGCTCTTTAAGTTCGCGCTCCTGTCTTTTTGCAGTCTCCCTCTCCTCAATGGTCTCAAGGCATTCCGACAGCTCGTCATCCTCAGCCTCTAACTCAAGAATAGCCTTTAGCAGTTCAGGTTTTCTTAGTTTGTCTGAGACATCCAGACCCAACTCTCTTGCAAGCTCCAGCAATTTCGGTTTGCGCAACGACTTCAAATCCATGGCTGCTCTGAATGCTGCTTTCTCTACTGCCTAATATTGTCTTGCCGCAAACTAACCCGGCAGCAACGACAACCACAATTACCAGCTCTGTTTCTGACACTAACAAAAGCCTGGCAAAGCTCAGAAGAAGAAAGTCCCGCACTCACCAAACCTCGCAGCCAAGAGTCCAGCGCAGTCGTTCCGCTGCAGGCAACCAGTCATCACACAGGGCTCGTTGCACTGCTCCCGGATCGTTGTTGAGCTGTTCAGCATACAGTCAACTGCATCTCTTCGCTGCTGGCCTCCGTTGTCGCGATCTCACCGCTGGCAGACAGTTGTTTGGATCCCACCGATGGCATCGGTTGTTGGGAACTCGGCGCTGACGCCCGTGGTTGTACCTGGGTCGCAAGCCCCAAGGGTAGCGTTGGCCTGGCGGCCTGGGGTACAACTGGAAGCATCCGAAGGTCCCGGCAAAGCATGAGTCGACTGGTAACAACAAAACAACTTGTTTATTTTAACATCGCAAAGAGTTGGCGGTCAGGTTGACCGAAGTAGAGAGACGGGAGAGCACTTTACTCAACAGAAGAAATCGGAGCCCCCCTTTTGGCGTCCGGGGGCAGCTATTTTTATACTCTCGCAGTTGAGGGCAAGAAGGAACCCCTCAATAGACGAGCACGTGATTGTACAATGGGCTAATGGTGACGCACACTGTCGTAGCGCCGCCGGTCGGGCACAAAGACTGGGAGGAGAGGGTGACCCCCTGCTGTCGCATCGCCGCCGTTCGGGCACAATGGCACATACACTCACACACGCACATGAAGACACGTGGCATCGGAACATGCCTGGAAACGCCTGGAAACGCCTGGCGGGGAGCGTTGCGGCGACGCCGAACGGGCCAAAATGTCTGCCGCCCCGCCGCAGTCGCGCCTGGAAACGCCTGGAAACGCCTGGCGGGGAGCGTTGCGGCGACGCCGAACGGGCCAAAATGTCTGCCGCCCCGCCGCAGTCGCGCCTGGAAACGCCTGGAAACGTCTGGCGGGGAGCGTTGCGGCGACGCCGAACGGGCCAAAATGTCTGCCGCCCCGCCGCAGTCGCGCCGGCAAAACCGCGTGTCGCAGGCGAAACGCAACAGAAGGTACGACGAAATATTGCGTCTGAAGGTTTTGGAGGAAATTTTTCTTCCATCTAATTTTGAAACTAATTTTAGCCACACTGTGTTTTGGTTCTTCAAGGGGTTCAATAAAAGTGGTTGTTCTTTACCGGGTTGGTTAAAGCGCAACGCTATCTAAAACAAGAAAACCAATCTTTAGAGAGACTATCAGAATAGTTTTTGATGTTAACACTTTTGTACACAAAATGAAGGGTGAAGTCTAGGGTTTGACGAAAACTCGTCTGGCGAGGAAAGAACATGGCTGAATAAACGTACACTCGCCGACTAAAAAAATTCAAAACACACATTGACGTTTCGGCGCCTAATACGGGTGCCTTGTTCACAATGAACGAATGCATGGTGGACTTTATAAAATACGCGTCGGAAGACGTAATGCGCTTGCATACAACTCAGGGAGGGGTCCCCGTGTCCGGTTTATCGTGTTAGTAGTAGATTGTATGCAGAATGATTCAAGGAGCAATCGGGATGATAATTTTTTCTCTCTTTCGATGATAGAAGCCGAATGTTAGTTAATACTGTGTCCAGTCTTTTCGTGATGCTCTGCCAGGGCGCTGGAGACCGTGTGTCCTTTGGCTACATCATTGCGATGCTGCTATAGCCTAATTCTGCAATCATTCTGCATACAATCTACTACTAACACAATAAACCGGACACGGGGACCCCTCCCTGAGTTGTACGCAAGCGCATTACGTCTTCCGACGCGTATATAATAGAGACCAACATGCATTCGTTCATTGTGAACAAGGCACCCGTATTGGGCGCCGAAACGTCAATCTGTGTTTTGAATTTTTTTTCATTTGGCGAGTGTACGTTTATTCAGCCAAAATGAAGGGTGAAGCACGGCTGGAAAGGTTGGCCAGCTCAACAGTATTTTTAGACAGTAATAGTTCTCCCCATTTAGGATTTCTTCAAGAAAGCTCGAAATGGGCATCAAAATAACCATAAGCACGCTAGCAACTGTTAAACAACTTCATGAGCTATGTATTGAAGAACTCTCTCTTACGTCTGGTCTGCAATGTCAATAGAGTACTTAAGCCTCTGGAAAATTGTTGTTTTGAAAAAATGCCGGAATCAGACACCCTTGAACATGCATTTTTCCTGTCAGCGAGCTGATTGACGAAGTTCCTGAACTTAAATTTGAGGGACAGTTAGGGGATACAAACGCGAAATTGAATATTGCGGTAATGGCGGCAGATTTTATCCACATTAGACAACGTGAGGCTTGAGATGGAGGAAAATGATGTAGGAAAATAACTTATAACAAATGATGCAATAATTTTGCAACGATATTTAAGCCCTGGTTGAATAGCGAGTTGTGTTGAGGCCTACCACGTTGTCTTTTTTGTTTTTTGCCGCTTTGTCTCAAAGCTAGTCACTGTGTTAATAGCAATTGAGAGCTGCATAAGGACTATAGAGGTGAATATTATGGCTGACACCTTGCTGCCCAATGTAAGGTTTCGACAGGTTACAGAATTGAAATAATATACCATGTTCGATTTGTTCGTTTAAGAACTGTTGAGGAAAGAAAACATAGGCTACCTCACAGCTGGCTATCACAAGACGCAGTTAAGAATTGAGGCTACCCCTTTCTTCATTGAACACGTACAGACATATCACACGATACAGAAACATACCAAGTTTACAGAACGAAGATAATTATCAACAATGCAAGAAAATGAAGCTAACCAGAAGCGTCCCATGTACACCCGTGTTAATTAAAATAAGTTGATTTAGTTGCATGATAAAGAACCTCAGGTAGTCCAAATTTCCGGAGTCACCCACTACGGCGGGCCTCATTTGTGGTTTTGGCACGTAAAACCTCATAATTTATGTTTAATAGAAGTTGATGACTACTGGTCAATGCAAAAACTATTACACGAGCACATGGAATTGTCATTTTTTATATTCCTGAAAGCAAAGACTCAGTGAAAGTAGAGTTCGCAAAACTCTACATGCGGTTAGATGAAGTAAATGAGCTTGCTACCCAAAGGGAAATCCAATAGGACTGTCACAGAAAATCTGTCTCGCAGGTGTGAGCATGCGCCAAGTATTTTGGGTACAGATAAATAACGTCTGTCCAAGTGGCTTGTGTTATCGTGCCAAGCGGTTGATCATATTTAATATGATATGGAGGGAGGCATAATAAAAAGAAAACACGGTCAAGGAAATGCGTGAAGCTCTGTATTATGTGTAAACTTCGAGAATGTTACTTGTTACTGTGGCACGAACTGGGGTATATTGTGTGGTGGCATCACACCCTCGAAAAAGTACAAGTTCTTTAAAAGTCTGAAAGTGAAGTGTAGAGTTAAGAGTCCTACTTTGTAGTGTCACATGCAACGCATGCGCTACTTGCTGCGTTTCGCTTGTTTCACAGACTTGTTTTATAGCAGTACTGGTACCCATTAGGAAAAGTGAAGCCGACAGCAGCACAGTACCGTGGAGTAAGTGTTTTCTTTTCCCTTCGCAAGATTGGATATACCTAAGAAGTGAATCTGCTCACCGCTACGAGCATTCGCGTAACGCCGGTGGTTACTTAGTTCGGGAGAACTTCGACGACAGCGGACAAAACTTAGGAAACCTAGCCATTCGGCGAGGGCTGTGAGAAAACCTGCGCTTAATTATCTTGATGCGTGACCTTTCCCACAAGACGTGCAAGTGCGCAATAGGCAAAAAAATCATGTTTGCCTCAGACAGGTGCACGTAAGCAAATATTCCGCTTGCTTATGCAGATGACTTTTCCTTTTAGCATAGCCGACAACTCGAATGTGTCCGCTGCTGAGGCTATTACAGCTTCGCGGGAAATGACGTTTTGTTTAAGAGGCAGCTGTCAAATATATAACAAAACGGTGTACATGAAGTCTATGCGCAACATTCGGGATTTGCATAACTAACGCTTCTCCTTTCAGCGGCTTCTGACGTTGTTGGAGGCACTTATGGTCGGCTGCCTCGCACAGTTTACATACAGTCCGTCTGCGAGGGACTAGAGCAAGGAGAAAGGTCTGCGAAAAATACCGTTTCCAGCCTTAGTGAGTTCTCTGCGTTGTAATTTCTCATTTCTGGTCCTGGACTGGTCTAATAATTGAAGTATACCGAATATGGATAGCAACTTAAACATTGTCATCATCACTGATAAGCGCTTCAAGGTGGGCTAACCAACGATGTCGAGCCATTCACTAAATTGCTGTGGGGGCAAAGAAGGCTCCATGTATTGGAAGTTTGCGTTCAGGCTATGTGTTTGAGTTCTAGCAGATCTAACTATAACACAAACTCGACACGCTGAATTTCCCACTTCGTTTTTCATTTTCTCGGAGAAACCCCGCTCGTTATTTTATGTTCTTTTCAGATGTTCAATCACGTATTGGCTGAACTTCTGCTTTCCTCCTTGACTTTACTTATGCCGGAGACGCAAAAATGAAACCTTCATGCGAAAGAAGGCAGAGTGAAGCGAGAGGTTGGGAGTGGTAAACGCTAAAGCTTCATGTGAAAATAGAAAGAAAATGAGGATGGACAACTTAAGGCAGTTAATTAAATATTTTGCCGAAAGTGCAATATAAAAGAGAGACAAAGCAGGCGTAATTTTTATTTTCCTTATATGATATGCGCCCTTTTGCATGCTGTCCTGCGCGACGAACTGGCGGTGACATGTTTTTAATACTAGGCACTGACACTCTATTCACAATGTTTAATTCTAGGCCCGATACTGTATTCACCATTGTCTGCTAGAACGGCAAAATGTGTAACCATAGAGTTCCAATAAACTCGGACGTAGATTGTGTCTTCTTCTGCGAGCACTTAGCGAGCATATATAATTATCAAACTTGTTCACTGAAAAGGTTTAAGGGGAGCTTTTATAGAATAGTGACAGCTGGACACCTATGGCCCTTTAAAACAGCTGCCCTGAAAAGCTTTGAGTCCCCAACGCTAATGCAAATTGAGGTGAAAATTTCGATCCAGAAGCTGATTTACTTTTTCATAACCATGTGTCTTTTTCAGAAATGCTACGGATTTTGAGAGAAGCTTTGTTTATTTTTGCTGCTAATTACCTACTTGGAAGTGAATATTCGGTGGCAGCATTAAAGATCGACGGGTCTACCTCACTGAAAAGCGCGGTGGAAGGGGTATCAAGTGTCGTGAGTAAAGCGGCATCTGCTTTAACAAACACGTAATTAACTTTTTTCCGCTTCCATTTCGCCACGACAAAGTAAAAAGAGAAATAGCGACAGAGAAAATGCATGGTTGGATTAGAGTTTTTAAGGATACAACGAAAGCAGTGCTCGCTGGTGTCAGCCGCACAAGAAACCGATGTGGCACGAAAAATAATTGGTCCTTGGCAAAATAGCGAAATATGCACTTTCATCGTTTCTTTCTGCGAATTAATGCGTGCGTCTTATTTATGTGCCAGGGCACTCCAACCGATGAGTGTTGTGTACTTTGTGCTTGCATCAAGTTTTGTGTCTTCCAGATAAAAAGGTTTAATTCTAATTTGAAGCTCTGCCAAGAAGTACTCGCTATATGCATTGCTATCCTCAAAAATTTGATAATAATTAATTTTCCTACTACTGCTGCATAACCGTTCACAAAAAGAAAGTAAAAAAAAAAAGCATGCGAATTGAACAAGCCGATGACGTCCTGTAATCGCAACATACATGCTGCACATCAAGATGTAGGTGGAGGGCGCCAGTACTTCGAAGGAATCCTGGACCAGTGCCAAATTAATTCTTTGGATATCGGCAAGGTGGAGAGGAAGTTAAAAAAAGCGTCATGTGCTCGGGTGTAACACGGAGCTCGTGACATTGTGTTGCTATCATGCGATGACAATTATTTCTTTCATCTTACGAATGTCACGCCCGACGTAGATTGAGTACAAATGGCCCCATCGACTACGCCAAGTAGCGGTGCAGGACTCGGAAGCATTCAATGAAATACGCTGTCAACTTTTCAGATGGTAGAACTGTAATCTCAGCCCTTCGAAGAAATGCTTACGACATTTTAAATAATTTTAGCCTAAGTCGAAGGCTTATCTGTTTTTTTTCCGAGTCTTTGTGGAAAATACTGTGGAAGATAGCCATTTATTAAATCGCAGCTTGCTTAGCGAAGCCTCGAGAAAAATTGCTTATCGTGGCCGCTGCGTGCGTCACATGCGTAGGAGAGCACGCGGAATCGAGTAGAGAGAGAGCAAATGATAAATGAGGGGTAGGAAGGTTAACCAGGACTGATCCCGGTTGGCTACCCTACACTGGTGAAAGGGAACAGGGGACGGAAAGGTTAAAAGAAGAAGAGAAAGTCCGCTGGGGATATCGTCCGGTCACTCAGTCCGGATCACAGACGCTGACTAAATCCTGTAGCTTTCAAATATCGCAGCAGCGCTATTGTGGCCTTTTGTAGCTGCGTTATGCGAGGCCATGATCCCAAAATCTTGTTTAAGGTAAACGGTCTTCTATCTAACTGGTTGAGAGCTGTGCAGAGATCTTGTCTGTCGTTTTCAGAAGATGGGCAGTGGCGCAGTAGATGTTCTATAGTTTCCTCGACACCGCAGACAATGCACTCGGCGCAATCAGCCATTCCAATAAAAAAGTATATGCATTGGTGAATGCGACGCCCAAGCGTAAGCGGCGCGGTATTGTTTCCACATTACGCGGAAGCACTGGTAACAGCCGCAGTTGCATAGATGGATCGAGGGAATGCAACCGATGTTGAGTGAATTCAGGTGTGTACCACTTCTCCAATGGCATGCGGTGCGCTAGCTTGCTTAAGTGTTGGGCTGCGTCAGTCCGCGATAAAGATACAGAAACAAGGGTTGCTCCTTTGTGTACTTTCCTAGCAGCTTCGTCAGCGAGGTAGTTGCCGGAGATGCCGCAATGGCCAGAGAGCCACTGAAACACTACATCGTGTCTTTTCGCGATCGTGTGATGGTGCATTTCTCGTATCTTCGACACTAGTTGTTCAGAGGACCCGCGATGAAGAGATGACAGAAGACATTGTAAGGCCGCCTTCGAATCGCAGACTATTGCCCACCGATTAGCCGGTTGCTTGTTAATATAATCAGCGGCACCTCGGAGGGCAACAAGCTCCGAACAGGTCGATGTTGTCAAGTGAGAAATCTTGTATCGGATGCTCAGTGATCGTGATGGTATGACCACTGCGCCGGTGGAGCTGGTCTGAGTGGAAGAGCCATCCGTATATATGGGGACTCGGTCAAAGCAGAAAGTGTGCAAACAATCCAGAGCTGCTTGCTTCAAGGTCAAGTTGGGCAGGTTGGTCTTCTTTCTTATCCCTGGAGCCGTAAGACGCACTTGAGGTTGTTTTAAACACCACAAAGCTGAGGTTGAACGTGCTGAGGGCGTGAAGCCCGATGGTAAGGAGGCACGATGGATGCTGACCTTGTTGGAGAAGGACGCCTGTGGTCGTTCTGGCAGGCAGGGAAGAGAGCTTGACTGTATCCGTGAAACATGACGAACATGGGCCCTAAGCGTTTCAGTGCTAATGTAAGTCGTGATCGGATGGTCTTGAGCCATTATAATGGTTCCTGCTGTTGTGGCGCTCCGCGGAAGGCCTAGACAAACACGTAGTGCCTGCGCCTGCACGCTCTGAAGTTCTCGGAGGTTTGACTTGCATGTTTTAGCAAGCACGGGAGAGCTATAGCGTAGGGTTCCAATGAAAATTGTTCGATATAACTGCAGCATGGAGCCCACTGACGACCCCCATGTTTTTCCGGCGATGAACTTGAAGACGTGAACAATAGATGTGAGGTTCTTCTTCAAGTGGGCAACGTGAGGGCTCCAAGAAAGGTCCCAGTCTACAATGAAGCCTAAAAACCGATGATTTCTCTTGTAGGAGATAGGCTGACCATTGATGCATACTGGATAACAAGTCATCGCTTTTTCGCGTAAAAGCGACTAATGCACAATTTTCTGTTGAGATGGTAAGGCCTTGTGTATGAAGATAGTCAGATGCCTGTGTTGCTGCTTTCTGTAGCTGTGCGCGAACCTGCAGGCGAGTGACCGCTGGTGTCCAGATGCAGATGTCGTCGGCGTAGACTGAAACACTCACGGTTTCCGGTAGGGGTTCGGCCAGCCCAAGAAGCGTGAGGTTGAAAAGAATAGGGCTTAGAACACCACCTTTGGGAACGACTCGGCATGTGTAGTGGTCGGTAGTCGGACCATCTTCCATACTTACGAACAAGGACGTTTGTGTCAAGTAATTTCTGATCCATCGATATACTCGCCCTCCTAGTTCAATTGTCAAAAGTGCGTCTAGAATGGCTTGATGGTAAACGTGAGCGCATTTAACGTCAAGAAAGAGTGCTACTGATAATCACTTCGGAGGTTTTTGCTGTGCTACAGATTATAATAGACCGATGACACTGTCAATCAATGAACGACCGCGTCAAAATTCCGCCATAGAGTCAGGGTAAATATTGTGGCATTCAAGGTACCATTCGAGACGCATGAGGATAATACGTTCCATGAGCTTCCCAACGCAGCTGGCAAGAGCTATAGGCCGATACGATGCCGATTCGAGTGGTGACTTTCCGGCTTTTAGAAGCAGTGCCAAACGGCTGTATTTCCATTCCTGAGGGACGACACCATTTTGCCATGGACTATTAAAAAGGCTACGGAGTTCTCTTCGTGCTCCACGACCTAGGTGGCGCAAAGCACTTTATGTGTTGTCATCGGTTCCTGGTGAAGACGAACACCTACTAAGCGCCAAAGCGGCTTCTAACTTTTCCATAGTGAATGGAGCGTACATACTCATCGTGGACCGGGGATGTTGCCTAAAGCCATGTCAGGGACTAAAACTGTGCCGCCGGCGACTTTCGCACAAAATTGCAACGTCTATCTCACGGCGGTTTTGATAGAGAGCAAGGTCGTTAAAAGGGTGTCGTTGCTGGGGACTCGAGCAAAGACCCCGTAGGGTACGCCCCACACGGGACAACGGCTTGCGGGGTCCAGGGAGTCGCAAAAGCATTTCCATCTTTGATCCGCTAACTTATCCATTCGGCGTGTGATCTTCTTTTGCATGCGCCGAGCTTCTAGAATTGACTTCGTGCGCCTGTACCTCCTTTCAGCTCGGCGACGTAGTGCACGAAGTCTTTCCAATTCAATGTAATTCTCTGTACGCTTTGATGAATGTGTGAAGCAGCATGTACAATCTTGCATTGCGTCTGGAATTATGTCTTCTAATGTGCGTGCGATATGTGTCTTGCATGTGTCCTCTACACGATCTTGAAAGTGTGACCAGTCGATTTGGTGAGACACAACCGGTAATGCGGTGTCTAGTGCATCGACTCTCACATAGGTCCGAATGTGATCTTTTCCATGGATTTCAATATCAGTGAACCACTGCACGCTCGAAGTCAGGCAACGTGACACCAAAGTCAAGTCAAGGCAGCTGCTGCACGTTGTTCCTCGCGGAAATGTCGGACTTCCGTCATTTAGAAGACAGAGGTTGTGGCCTGATGCAAAGGATATTAGTGACCTGCCCCTCGAATTTATCCTGGAGCTTCCCCATATATGCTGATGAGCGTTGAAGTCCCCTGTTATTATCCAAGGACCGGGAGTAGCAGCCATAATATCTTCTAGTTTTTTGCTATAAAACTGACTTGTTGGGGAAAGGTAGATGCCAATAAGAGTAAAAGACAGCCTCCTCTTTTTCACGATAATACAGACGTATTGGTTATAGTCGTGTGGCGCTATGTGTTGGGAAAGATACGTAAGGTCTTTGAGAATGTAAACCAGAACCTCACTACTACGGACACACGTGGTTGAAACAAAATGTTCATATCCTGATAGTCTTACGGAGGCTGATAAGTTCGGTTCACGGATCACCAGTTTAGGAAAGTGGTTCAAACATAAACTGTCGAAAATCCGAAATACGTAACCTCAGGCCTCCCACATTCCACTGGAATATAGATGCACTTTTGACATCATCAAGGAATGATCGCTGATCTTGTCGATGAGCCATGGTTCTGCTGTAGAAGTTTTCAAGCACGGGACTTCGGAAGGCTCGCAAGAACCAGATTGATCGCATCCAGCACTTGCAACGAACTTCGAGCTGTTGGTGTCTGTAGCTTGTCCAGAAGAACACGAATAGCACTCACCAGAGAGCTGATCATGACAACAAGTTGTTGATCCTGGTCCGAGAATTTATCAGGGACAGACGAAATATCCCTTGCTGTAGAATTCTGATTTTGCTCAGTAGGGGCATGTAGCCTCGGGAGTGCAGGCCAAGCGTCAGCAGCCGTGCGGTTTGATGCACCTTTGTCCTTTGAGCTGACTGTGTTTGGCCTGCGCGGAAGAGTGGGTGGTAATGTACTGGGCTGGCGCTCTGCAGAGGCTTTGAAGGTTCTTGATCGACGTCGACGACGTGATCGTCGTCGCTTAATAGATGCTGATGCTTCTCGGTGAGACGAGTGGTCTCTAACCATTTTCTTCAATATTGCCATTTCCTTTCGAATCAAAGGGCGTTCCTTCGAGGATGCATCGTGAGGGCCGCTGCAGTTTGTGTACTTCAGCACACTGGCCTCGCACGTGTTAGTGGTGTGGGGCCCAGTGCAGTGAGAACAGACGGTAGTGTAATTGCATACACTACTCACATGGCCAAACTTCATTAACTTCCAGCACTGTAGCGGTTTTGGTATAAGCGGGCGAACTGCGTGTCGGAAGTGGCCCACTTTTACATGCGATAGGAGGGATTTGCCCTTAAGAATGATCATAACACACCGTGACGTGCTGAGACGAAATGCGTTTGTGATGATGGTGTTTTCTGTAGGCGGCTTGATTAAGATCGACAGGTCGGAGTCGACAATGGTCTCGTCAACATCGTAAATTACGCCAGTACTGACTTGTTTGCTCAGCGGAATATGAGGGCGGACTTTCATCCCGTCAAGTTCCGTGACTTTGCGCAATGAATCCAACGCAGCCGCCTGTTCTACGTCAGTCGCTAGGACGTTGTTACGGGTGTTCACTCTGGTGTCTTTGATTTCGTTCGGAATCAGTGCCTCTAGATGTGAAGACACGTCTTGCCTGTTGAGGCGTCTCAGGTTGTCAGTGGTGAGAACTGGTGCGAACAGGATGGTGAGCTCCTCGGTATGTCGCGAAGATCTCACGGTGTACTCACTCGAATTCGATGATGCGCTGAGGAATCTTCGCTTTGCTTTACGACTCCGCAACAACTCGAAGGTGTCGTCACAAGAATCTTCACTGCTGGCATAGTACTGCATGGTGTCGTCGCTGTCAGTGTCGCTCTCGGTGCCATTGCGCTTCCTGAAGGCAACCGCCGCGGGCACTGCCGAGTCCGGCGGACGCGCCTGAGACTCCATCTTCATCGCAGTTAAGGAGGAAACAGCAGTTCAAGGCAGAGTCAAAGAAATTCACAAAATAAGTAGAGGTGGAAGACTCGGCGTTCTGCCTGAAAAGCACTTCCTTTTCTATCCGGGAGCGAGTAAGTTTTGATTAGGCCAAAGGCGCAGGAATGAAACGGGCTGAAAAGAGTTAACGTTACCGCTTTATTTCTCGTTGTGCCGCTCTTTGCATGCACATCTTCTTATCATTTTTCCCTCGATAAACATCATACATCAGCGTTGTCCTCGTTACATCACTGCGCCGACGGATTGCATCCTGCGTTCGCATGAACTGCAGTTTGCAAGTCGACATAGCTTGTGAACGCGGTGGTGCATAAACGTAAACATTGCTTCACATTAAAGTTGTGACCTGCGTGGTGGATCTATATTGCGTGAAATACATGTCGCACATGGTGAAAGGTAAGTCAATTGCGCGCATTACTTTTATTTGTGCGGCATTTAATTGAGTCCCTAACGAAAGCTTCACTTCGCATATCGATACCAACGTGTGTGGTGGTTCCCCATAATTTTTTTAACGAACAATCACAATATCACAATTAATTTTTAATTGACGTCTATTCATGCTGCTACACCTAGCATCGTGTCTTGTTGCTTGTCGTTCTGGTGAACTGAATTGAATTGTGTGGTTTTACGCGCCAAAACCCCGATTTTATTATGAGACGCGCCGTAGTGGGGGACCCGGGATTAATTTTGACCACCACAAGACAAGAGCATTTTCACATTTCGCTCTCATCGAAAAGAGGCCCCCGCGGCTTGGATTTGATCCCGCGACCTCATGTTTAGCAGCGTAACACCATAGCCGAAGCCATCGCTGCCGGTCTTCGTTCTAGTCTTAGGCATTTTACCGCTAAATATTTCTGATTTCTCATATATTTTGCTTCAGCTCTGTATTTTCTCTATCAGCGATGTCTTGCTGGCACTGCCGCGTTCGTGCTGGCCTTGCAGCGTGACTTGCAGCCTACTGAACTCCTACAGACGGATGGAGTCTTGGCTTTTGTGACCCACATCTGTATCGTCATCAAAATCAGTATGCTGAAACACTCAGTATTTATTGGACCTTTTTGCTAGCTCTTACGAGTTGCGCAAAGTTCTTCGAGTACCCTCTGTGACATTTTTACAAGAAAGAAAGTTCCCTAAAATGAAAAATCAGAGTTGAAAAAAAAACGGAAATAAGAATTCGTATTACTCCCATTTCTGCGGGTTCAGCAAACTATATTTGGGGAATGGAGTATAAGTGCGAAGAAGGATTCGTAGATGGCGCCACAATACTGTGCCGACAAAGCTGGGAACAGAATCTAGGGTAATTGGAAGTTCAAATAGACAACCCGCAGTCGTAAAGAAAAAAAAAAGGCACAGAAACAAAGACGGCAAATCGCAAAGGATGGAAACTAAAATATTCTCAGAGATGCATAAACACGGCAAGAAATCACGAGAAAAAATTTGTACTATAACACACAGGACAGTGCCTTGCTTTTTGAGGCCCTAACTTGCTGTCTGAGGACAAACGCCTGTAGGCACAAGTATCCGCAACACGAGGTAGCATGCGTCTGCTGCAGCAAAAGTTCAGAAATGACTCAACTCATCTGAATTGAATGCCAAAACATTCGCCATGACAAGATTCTACAGAGTGTCCACCTTCCAGAAGCAGTGGAATTCAAAACTAATGAGAGCGTTAATTATTCAGTGGTCGAGATAAGCAAGAGACGCTAAAGTATGGGTTTAAAAAAAACAGGAAATAGATGAAGCCGAGTTTGTTACCAGCATTGTTAACTTTACAATACCGATATGGAAGTTTTAATAAGAAAGAAAGAATGTACAGACAGGGATGATGCTAAACTGCAACAGGTGTATACAGTAAAACCTTCTTAGCACAAGCAGGCTAAGTGATCATTTGTCGCCGCCCCCATTTTAAATCATTATCTTCGTCACTGAAACCTCCTAGATTTCTTGGCGTGGGCGTAATGCAAACGTTTTTCAGATGCAATCTCTGTAAAACAGAGTTCTGTACATGTCAAGCCGTGCGTACTAAAGCGGGCGAAAATAGGGGTTGGCGTTATATCGAAGCGACACGTATACCTATGTTCATAATAAGAGAAGAGGGGACTACTTTAATGATATCCTGCAATGTTTTGCGAAGGAACAGCAGGTGCAATAGCAGCTGACTAAATGCATCGTATCTGTCGGTTATTGATTATTTACTTTAAATATAAATCATTGCATTCAATCTGATTATTTTTTTTCACCGAGATCTTCTATAGCAAACAAACTGACCATGGTATCGCCTTAGTCGCGTGTCGCATTCTGACTTCGGTCTACTTGAAATATACGGGTAACAGCGCAACCAGACGACAGCAAGAAGGGAGACACGCACACACAGCCGCTGACTAACAACTGGTTTTTATGGCAAGGATAGCACACCTTATATATATATGCCAGAGTGAAGCAAGGGCAATGAAGGGGAAGAACATGTCAAGGGTGATAGCGTGCCAGCTACGCAAGCGCAATAGAGCAACCAAGCGCAACAAAACGCAATTATTTTTCTTTTTTTTGCAGTTTGAACCCCCGATAGCCTCATCCACAAGATCAAATTCAGTATCAAGACGACGATAGTATATATAGGAAATAGCAGTGACAAGACCACGACCATCAGCATAGAAGCGTAGGTATAGTTTGTGGCGCGAAATACATTTCTTGAAAAGCGACAGAAGAAAGGAAGACAATGAAGCGCCAATACATCTATTGAAAAGAGTCAGAAGAACGGAAGACAGGGAAGCCTCAAAGTCAAGCGCCACAAAATATACCTAAGAAATCTAAGCACCAACTTGCCCAAGAAGAAGTCCTTTTAGTTTACAAGCCTACCACATTATAAAATTTGGTAGCAAGTGTTTTAGCACAACTTCCCTTCCTCTCTTTGATGCTGAATTTAATCTGGATGCGGCTGTCGGGGGTTCAGATTGCAAAGAAAAAGAAAAAAATAATTGTTGGCATTTTGTTGCGCTTGGCTGGCTCTATTGAGCTTGCGTTGTTGGCACGCTATCCCCCTTGACATGTTTTTCTCCTTCAGTTACCTTGCTTCCCTCTGACATATATAAGATGTGCTATCCATGCCGTTAACGAAATTATGGGTTTTACGTGCCAAAACTACTTTCTGATTATGAGGCACGCCGTTGTGGGGGACTCCGGAAGTTTCGACCGCCTGGGGTTCTTTAACGTGCGCCTACATCTAAGTACACGGGTCCTTTCGCATTTCGCCCCCATCGAAATGCGACCACCGTGGCCGTGGTTCGATCCCGTGACCTCGTGCTTAGCAGCCCAACACCATAGCCACTAAGCCACCACGGCAGGTATCCATGCCGTTAAAACAAGCTGTTAGTCAGCGCTTGTGTGTACGTGTCTCCTTTCGTGTGGTCGTCTGCTTGCGCTGTTACCCGTATGTTTCAAGCTGAACCAACTCGCTCAAAAAGAAGTATTGATGACTTGGGTCAAAATCGCAAGAGAAAGAATTATATCGTATATTTTTCTTCCCATGAAGATTACCTTTATTATGTTTTCTCAAGAAGGAGTGGGCGTAATTCAATTGTAAGCCTGAAAAAAATCCGTACTGTGAAAGCCTTATCGCCTTGCGTCATGTGCTGTATGCAGAGTACATGCCTGCTGCTTTTACTGAGGTGCTTATTCTTAGGTTTCTGCCTTCGCAACGCCATCGCATTGTGACGGACGTGAAGTTTGGAGGTCACAAGTTCGCCGAGATTTTCGAGGACAAGAACGATGCTGGTTCTCTTACGTGCAATCTTCTGGGCGACAGGTGGGTAGTCACGAAATTGTAAAACATCGTTTCATGAAAAAAAATGTGATGAAATTCAGTCTTTAATGAAGGTTCGCACAGAAAAGAGAACAGGAACAGTTGTGAATAAGCTGTGCTGGGAATTCTCCTGCGATATGGGCATGGATTATCAAGTGCCTACATTTAGTTAAAAACCGAGGGGCCTCAGGCCAGAGTACTTGAGCCGCCATATTTACTGCCGTGTGTGCAACGAAGACCACCTCAGTATCATAAATTTGGAGCACTTCGTGTTAGCTAACAAGGAAGTGTTATGTTATCAACCAAGTGACCGACTGATTTGCAAACAGTGCTGCTGACACAGGCTCAACTGGCACGTCCACTGTTGAATTTCACAGCGATTCTCTTTTGCCGGTATTTTGTCAGCCGACCCAAGTGTCATTATTGCCATGTGCTTGGGAAGCATTGAAACGCTAGGAGAACTTTAATCGAACTTGTGAACTGAAGGAGCATGCCATCCGGCGCCACACAGCACAGAAGTCGAAGCAATGAGCCTTGTCGTCATTGGGACTCGGGTAAACCAGCAACAGTTTATACTTTAGTGTGATGATTGGAAGAGCGGCAGTCGTAGTTGACAGGACACTGTTGTGCACTTTCTATTAGAGTGCACAAATAATAGAAAAAGCGGACATTTATAAAATACTTGCACTATTTCAGCGACAGATGTTGAATTGCTGAGCTAGAAGTGCTAATTTTTTATCCTTGCTTCTTATGCACTACCTGTCAAGCCGTTATACGAGATATACAGTTTTACTGCACATTTACTACATTTGCCGGTCTTCTCTACATCGGTTATACTTGCCATAGCGACATGACTTGTAACGGTGGTTAGAACTACTAATTTGAATATAAGAAGTAAATATGAGTACTGTTGAGTTTGTTAAAGTGATTGTGTACGTTTGCCATTGCCGACTTGCTTCTTTAATGACTGGGCATGACAAGGGAAACGAAATTACGGTGTCTGCATATAAGTTACTTATGTACTATGCCATGCACGCACGTGGTGCGCTTGATGATGATGATGAAAATGTTTTAGTTAAAGGAAAAGGGGAGGGGAGTTAGGAGAAGGGTGGTCGGATTCTTATTCCGGAATTCCGTTGGCTAAGGCCGCTGCCCTAGCTCCAACTGAACGTGTACGTCTAGTTCCGACAGTGTGTGTACTCTTCCGACAGGATACTTATAGAACATTTGTTGAAGTTCATCCCAAGCGCGCTTGTCACTGACGTAACGATGGAAGAAATGGAAGTGTTCGTGGACAAGTGCGTCGACCGAGAGCCGGAGACAAAAAGATCCTCCCTGTTGGATCTGTTAGGCACCGCACTTCAGAGCCTCCTGATATACCCAGGTAAACGTTGCTATTTCACTCGTGCGCCCCACATTAACCAATATCGCACCAAATAGTGCTGACGCATGAAACTGCACGTGCAACTACACGAATGTGCACATAAATATGCACACTTCGGACACCTCAGCGTGGGAATATTTCTTTTTCTCTGCACAAACGCTTTTGGAATAAGTAGAAAATTTCTAAACGTGCAGCTAATACGTCCGCCGACTGAGAGGGAAGCAACAATTAAGAACAAAAAAAGTACAGCGGCATTTGAAGAAAAATAACGAAAAAAGATTCTTTGTCAGGAAATAATGTTTAGCTAGAAGCTCTTGTGACCGCTTTTTTCTGTACCTCGTTTGACAGAGTTCACCCACTGCGGCTTTGAACACCCGTTTCCTGCTTCCTGTAAGAGAAATGTAATATCACAATCTATACCGTGCCGTCTACCAAAGGGCATTGAACTCGACAAAATCCATCGAGTGCCACCATAAAACAGAAACAGCATCGGCAACACAAATGGTGAAATGCGGACATGTACGTAGGAGCAAAACAGTCTGATGATTGAAAAAGAAAAAAGAAAAAAAGTTAGATGCGGGACGTGACAGCGCACCGAAAAAGAAAGGGAGGGGGGGGAGAGAAGCACAGCTCATGTCTGTGCAATGTTCCCCCTTACAAGATAAGTAATGCAGTGAAGTGAACTAAAACCATGTTAACCCTTTCAGCCCCTAATTACCAGTGTATGACTGGCAAAAATCAATTCCTTCAATAAGAAGTTCAGACTTGGTAAAGTATATAAATAAAAGTTAAGAGCAGTGCTCTCTCATAACAGCGACATCATATTGCGTGCTTTTAATTGGAAGCGAGTTAAATCAAAACATTTTCAAAAGACACATGCGTGATTATTTTTAAGATGCTTGAAACAAGACTGTTTTCAAGCCGGATAATATCTGAAAAAACTAAAAAGAGAACTTCTTTTTGTGAATTTGACCCCAGGGTCAAAAGCATTTACGCTAGAATTGTCCCTAAGAAGAATGCCTTGTTTCCTGACATAAAATTGTCAAAGGCGGCAAGACAATGGTTGAGTGCATCTATTTACGATAAACATTGTGACGATGACCTCTGATCTTTTTAACGTTGGCAATATTGTTTGGGAAAACATATTTGTTGCAACTTTGTTGCCAGGTATATCATGTGATTCTAAATAAAAGTATTGTGCCTTAAGATGTGAATGATACGTTTTGACTGTGAAGAGATGGTAAATAAAATATACAAACACATGCGTAATGTACTAACTTATTATGATTAACTTTGTTTTGATTGTCATACAGGTAAAGGGTTGAAGTCTATACGGCAGTCACAACCAAAAGAAAAGACTGCGCCTGGTGGTCGAATGAATGAATACATTTTGTAATGTCATTGGTTTTAAAAGAAGGTGCCATGCCATGCCATCGCAAGCGTGTTACTAGCGCTTTAGTTTCAGAGAATATGAATCAGAATTAAATTTTATTATTATCGTACCTTTCCATTACAGTTGCTTAAATACGGAATCAGATTTCAGAGTCATAGACTGCATCGGCACTTCTGTGCATAGTAAACGTTAAGTAGATACCGTGACTATTAGCAGCGCTAACACAGCAAATTGGTACATGCTGAAAAATACAAAAATATAATATATAGAGGACTAAGCTTGAATGCAAAAGGAAAAAGAAATGAACTAATAAAAATAAAACATGTTTAACATTTCTGCTCCCGTCGTTGAATGAAGTTTCGAATTTCTATCTATTCTTTTTTAGGTTAAATATTGTTGTTCCTGCTGTGGTTAAAAATATCGTGTCGAATTCAAAAAGCTTCTCATTCGTAAGCACTCTTTGTCATTAACCTTGCACTTTCGCTAATTTTATGTTCCGCATGAGCGGCTGGCTAGAATTTGCTCCTACAAATAATTCTAGCGCAATCGCTTTTCATGACTGCGGTCACTGGGGAGGAACACACAGGGCTCTGCGTTGGTAAGTGCTGTTTACCGCTGAATGATGACTTCGCTAATGATATGCTCGATATCACGATAGGCCGGTATCTGCTCTTAAGAAGCAACATTAGCTCGGCGCCAACTCCGATGTCGCCTATCCGGATACATCTAAAATACAGGAATGCTTTTATGAGACAACCGCCTGACGGATTTGAATGAAATTTCTCACATTCGCGAGACAAAGTTAAATTATAGTGACCGTAGGAAGCATAATTTCGACCTGAGCATGTAATTTTTTTAAAAAATGCTATAAATCGACGTATAAAAAAAGAAGCGCAAGGTTGAAAAATTTGTGAGTCCGTATAAAATACCGATATTGTGGTTCTTTAACGTGCATCTGATAGAGCGTCTAAAGAGGACAAATGTGTTTTAATAAATTACAGCTCGCGCGAGAATTATCAAATGTTTACAAGCGTGTTGCAATGTCCTACTCAGAAATTAGTGTCATACTTTAGGACAATTTATATTACATCAATTTCGTGGGCTTTAGATGAATTTTGAGTGCAGTTTACAGAATTGTAATGTTTGTAATGAATTGTAATGTAATTGTAACTGTGATTGTATTACTTCATTTCCGATTTTAGAAGTTGTAAACTTGATAGTCTCGTTTCGAAAAATTTAGCAATTTTCGAAATTCTTTGAACCAAATCGACGGCCTAAAAAAATTCATTTCCCAACATCCCTAGAAATAACGTTTTTATAGGCAACAAACACTATCAGAATCGGTGCAGTAGTCCCCCTCCCCCCCCCCCCCCCCCAAAAAAAAAAAAGAAAGAAGAAGGTTTCTCCTTTCCTATGTATTATTATAGGCTTCGCCGGGCTCTTAATCGGCAAAACTTCGAGCGTAAGAAGGTTTTTGTAAATGCCGGCCTTGAAATACATGTATTTATGCAATGTGTTATTCTAGTCTTTTGCTATTGCACATATTGTTTAGATTGTTGATATTATTTAATGTTTAATTGAGGTTAATATTTAGGTTTTTAATGTTGTTCCAGTTTATATATATTACCTAAGCATTATCGATATATTATTTATGTATTTATGCTTATTTATGTTACTTAAATAAACAGCTACATTAGCACATTTCGTGATAGCGCTGATAAATGCCCCAAATCAGGTCTCATAGTTGTCATTCAAGTCGGCGAGTGCTGAATTGTTTTTTTTTCAAGTGTAAGAACAAGAGAAAAAAGAAAGAACGGTATGCCTCTGCGATGTGTGAAGACACTGTTGTCACAGGCATAGTATTTCCGGAGAATATATTCTGCGGTTATAAGCTTTTTTTTTTTTGCTAACCTATTGAGACTTGTTTTCCGTATTTCACGCACAGAGGATGGCAGCAAAATGTTCATCTTATGTGCTGCGCAAGAACACGTGTAAGAACTAAAATCTGATGCTTGAAAATTTGCCACGCAGGTACCAAATGGTGTGGGGCTGGAGACATTGCCAACAGCTACGACGACTTGGGGAGGGCCAAAGAGATTGATATGTGCTGTCGCGACCACGATCACGCCGATGACAACATATTGGCTTTCCAGACAAAGCACGGAATCAAAAATTTTAGGTTCTATACAATGTAAGCTTGTCATTACACTTCTGAAACGCGGCGAATTCCGCGTTATAAGAATAATCAGAAAGAACTGGACATCACCTAAAGTTTGTTTTAACCACAATTTCCAGATATTGGACGGTAACAGAACGGACGATTAGCTGAAATCATTTATCAAATAAGCCACTATAGAAGGTTTAGCAAGCAACGTAATGAAAATCTGTTTTTGATCGGATCTCGCATGGTGTATCTTCCGGCATTGACGAAACGATCCACGAAGGAGAGCCACGCTGTTGTAATGCGCACAGTTTCTTACAGTATTACTTAAAGAGAAATGTGGCGTCATCGTCTATTCGAGTTTCCAAATGTTCTCGCTGCCACTATGGAAATCCATAGAAGTGGGTGTACGACGCTTGTCTCGAACTTGGCTTGGCTTAAAATATAATAATTCCCACAGAAATAGCGCGTTATTAGAATAACTTAATTACAAGTCCTTCTTTACGCGTAATACACCTTTACTCGTTCGTTATTTTGATGGCTCACTCACAGTTTATATAGCAAGAGCGTGAATAAAACAAAAAAAAACAACTGATTGCAATTAGCGCACGCTGAGCGTAAAGGTTGAAGTTCTACCAAATTTAACGGGCGCCGGTCGTAACCACGTCTGATAAAATTACGCAACCCAGCATGAAAGAACAACAACAAAAAATAGGAAAAGAAAAAAAGCAGAACAACCATTTTACGTGTTTTAAAGAAAAATAAAAAAAATGTTAAACGCTAAATTTGGTAGAAAATCGAACAATTGCGACAGACGGAAATTTGCTAGGCACCTTCAAGGTTTCTTGACACTCCGAGACGCATGTCAATCGGAAGCGACCACTTGGAGCCGTTCCCACGCATATTATAGCCTGACAGCGCACGCTTGCCTCTAAGTAATTGTAAGAAAATTTGTGGCCACACCCTTTACAAAAATTGTAAAAAAATTACGAACTTGCAAATTTTCTTTACATTTTCCATACTTCATTTCGAATTTCTGGATGGTTCTACTTTAAGCTGATAGGAAGTCCACAACACTGTTACAGAAATTCGCTTTCCCCCTAGGGTTCTGATATGTATTTTTCCTGTGGAACTATGGTGCCATGCTGTGCGTTTTTCTTGTCTATTCCCTTTGATTCTTTCCATTCTTCTAGTAGGGTGCTGGGGAAGCGAAAGCTTTACATAATACCGCTGGTGGGGAGGTGGGGGAAGGTCTCTTTATCAAGAAACATCTAAACTGTTTCTTCTCTGTAGTAGTAGTAGTAGTAGTAGAATGATTACTAGTACTAGTACTACTAGTACTACTAGTAAAGTCCAGTACCACCACCACTACTACTACTACTACTACTACTACTTCAACTACTACTACTACTACGGCTACTACTAATAATAATAATAGTAAGAGAGAGAGATTATAAACCTGTTTTGGAGAGGATAACGGTTGGTTTCCTAGGGGTTTGGAGCAGACGAGGCAGCCGAAACTTCGTAATCCTTGCGCTATGACAGGTCGGTTCATTTAGAAACATTGGTGCAATCAACTCCGATGTGTCAATCGTGTATATTGCACATGAGGCATTCGGTTGGATACATACAAATGAATACATTATAGGAGAATCTTCCCTTTGGAAAGTGGAAAAAACGTCCATGTACCGTGCATTGAGTGCAAGTTAAATATCGCAGGCGGTCAAGAATTATCCGTAACTCCCCACTACAGTGGGTCTCATAAACGTGTCGGGGTATTGGCGCGTTAAGCCCCAGAATTTCATTTTAATTTAAAAATTTTGTAATAGTATAAGGGGTATAGTAGGAATCAGATCAGTTCCGACATTTTCTTCGCTGTGATGTACGCACTTACCTATTTCTATGACACAGTAATGCATGTTGTGGGATTAGAGCTACGTAACATTGACCGACCTTAGTGGCCTCATACTCCCCATGTCTACGTAGGCTACATTCATTTATTTAGAATCCCCAACTTTATAGAATCTTTTATTTGTAGCTGTTTGGCCAAAGGCGTATTAGACTAGTTTTTTTCGTATTTGCGGCATGTTAACACTTTACTACATGAATATATTTCAATCAGATAATCTTGGTGCCTCACGTTTATTTTTATTGATTGTTTTGTGTAAAACAGTCTCAGTTCTTTTTTGCTGTCGTTCAGCAGGACAACGTCCAAACACTTGCCCACTACTCGCGGGTTCGTCGTCGCCTTCTACCACAACTGACTCCGATGCCGCTCATCATGCTAGCGTTGCCACATAGTTACCCTCCCTCAGCAAAAGCGCTCACTGCATTGACCCATTGCCAATCGGTGCCGTGATTTCGGCCTCAACTTCTTTTCCTTAATATGTCGTCAAATGAAAACACACGTAAAACTGCGCTCAAATTTCGCGTGAGGGAGTATTGTAATCGTCGGGCATTTTTACATCGCAAAGGCGCTACCGATCAAGTACCAGCAAAAAAGGAAGCAACTGAAGATGTTTTGCAGCTACACACTGACGTTCTCGAAGAACGGTTCGGCGGCATAGCTGAGAAGGCGTAGGCGAATTTAGAGGTGCGGGGTATGTTGAGTGTGGGTCTGTGCCCTTCATTCTACGTGCAGCATCTGGTTCAACCCATCCCCTTGACCCGTCTTGGAATAAAGGATCGACAAACAGGGGTACAAAACTGCACATTAACCAGCGCGAATAAACGAGGGCGCAAGAAGACATATACAGATGACTAGCGCTATACAGTAGTCGGCGCTTTGTAGTTTGTCGCACCAAATGGCCAGAATTAAGTACTCCTCAGGAGTAAAATGACTGAGACAGGTCGGTCGACGTTTCGATAGGTGGACGTATCTTTGTCAAAGACGGCCTTGTTATCCATGGCTTGTTAGATTTAATGGGCTAGAAGACTGACGTCATCTGATGTCGCTGGTGGAAGCGGCTGTCTGCAAAGAAAGCAACTGAAAAGAAGAAGAAAACTTCCATTTCGTGTTTCCAGGCATAGACGTGGAAAGGGCTGAGTTTAAGAAAGAACGGCAAAAGCGGGGAAATGAAAGCAAACTGATGTATAAGAACCTCACATGTAATGAGGTATTGCGAAAATGAAAAACTATTGCACTAAGTGCCTTCTTCAGGAATGAGACTCTTGTGGGAAGTTAGAACTACTGTAGGTTGAGCTTATTCCAGTTGACAATGTTTTGCATACGCGGTAACGTCCTTACGTTAAGTCTCTTTTACACTGCACCAACAGCGAACTTTCTCTTGGTTCAGGTTACGTTCAGGTTAATGCCTTTCCAGGAATATACGTATATTGGTTCGACATCAGCGCCACATAAAAAGAAACTGTGTCCGATGTGTGTGCGTGTGTGTGTGTGTGTGTGTGTGTGTGTGTGTGTGTGTGTGTGTGTGTGTGTGTGTTTGTGCGTGTGTCTTTGTGAAGAGCTCAGGTGTTGTATTTGACGTTTATGGAGTGCTTAAAAAATTTATTTAGAGTTTTGCTGAACAATGCTTGTTTTTTGATCAGCATAACCACGAAAAAGATTTCAAAGAAAGCAATAGAAGCATACAAACACTTTCTTGGATTGTACTGGCATACAAAATGAGCAGATGCAACAAGACAACTACGATGAAGAACATCCCCAAAAGAATGAAAGAGCTTGTATGCTTTCCTCCATTTCTTTTTCACTTTCCAGGACAAACTGCGACGATGATGAGAAGTTCTTCAACTGCCTTGTCAACTCGACTAATGTTGTTACTGCGTCCGTCGGCATCGCTTACTTCGATGTGCTCAGAACCAAGTGCTTCAAATACGGCCATCCTTTAAAATGCACCAGTTACAATCCGTAAGCCTATACGCGTTCATTCGATTGCGCTTCGCGTGTCTCGGACGTCAGGATTGAAAGACGTACTCGATCCTTTCTCACGTTATGACACGGTAATGCTCTTACAGCTGCCTTTCATTATTCTTAAATATGTGAAAGAAAAATGGACTTCGAGGCTTGGGGCGCATGAATTTGTTGTGAAATGCCTTACACAACACTAAAACGTGACAATAATATCATGAAAGTGCCATATTAAATATGCAGCTCTGATGTACAAGTTTGCTTTAACTGCAAGAAAAACAGCGCCGATGGAGCTTTTTGTAGCGTACCACTTTGATTGTTGACAATACAAACATATATACATGGAAGCCTGGAAAGTAACGAAAAGTTGTCAATAACTTCTTTAGCCAGTTCAATGCGAAAGATTGCTCACGCTAACCCCTGTGGAGCTGCGCTGGCCTTTTGAATCATACATCGTTGATAGTACTAGACCATGGACTAACGGATCGTTGGATCGTTAGGTTGGAATCACTGGTCTGACGTGAACTGCGCAGCCACGTAATTGCGCAATTTCTTCTCTTAATCACCACCACTCATATGCGTTACTTTAGTAAATTCGTATTGTTATTACAGCACCAATAAGACCTGCGGCAAGCAAGTACACTCAACTGGATAGAAGGTTTATTGGTGTTTTTGTAATATCTTGACTATCGCGCCTTTAGCGCAGCATTAAGTCTTTAGGTCAGTTTTTGTCATAAGTTCGAGGGTTTGCAGGTACGGACGACACTGTCAGTCGACAAAAAGTCCTAAGCTGTCTATAACCTTTACCAGGAGAAAGGTCATTCCTTAAGTTACCTCCATTTCTTTGCTCGGAGCGAGAGTATAAAGCAAACGTATATTATGACTGCTACTTTCCACCAGTTTCCATTCTGAAGTAGTATAATACTTTTCAAACTATACGTTCCGGTTCCTCAAATGAAACTGTTGGGTTCTGAGAAGGTGGATTATATTGTTACATTTGTTGTGGCATTGGAGTTAGGTCATCATCTGCAACTGGAATGATTATTAACATCAAGCTCCAAGTCAGCAGCCGTCATAATGAAAAAGGATTGCAACGCTTTCTTCTTAGTAGTGACTCATAACGATCATCTGTAATAAGATGCAGGGTTTATAAATAACTTTCTTTTCAGGTTTCGTATGCTGCTACTTCGTCCGCCTTGCAAAAACCAAGAGGAGGACACGTCTCAACCTAAGAGATGGAGTGTCGAGTACCCGCCGAATTTTTTCGAGGCTTTCGTTAACAGGAGGAAATCCGACCTTATGAATGTGTTCTCGGCACCAGAGGATGATGACGCGGAGTGTTAAAACTGATGATGCCGTGGAACTGCCTACCGAAATACGCATAAAAATTAAGTCTAGGAGTTTGCAACTTGATTGTGACCACACACGTGCGTGAAGCTTATGTCTGCCGTACCTTTTGTGCGAGTATCACTGGAGCAAT